>NW_015656164.1:198981-199367 GCF_001515625.1 Sinocyclocheilus rhinocerous
TACTGTCTTTTTACGCGTTGTGTTGCATCGCGCCGCGTAAACATAAAACCATGTCTGCATTTGTGATCGGAGAAACGACAAACATCAAACGCTACTCTACACTGCTCAAAACTCGCGTTTGAATCATCAGTGGCAAATCCTTTTTATGTACTTACAGTAAAACGTACTTACAGACTGTGAGTCAGAACAGCCGGCATTGTTGTCTACTCTCCCAGGAAACAGTCCTCCATAAAATCTGAATATTTTGGGTTGAACTGTTCTGAAACAGTGTTGTAAATACAACTTAACCACTGATTTCTAGTCGTGTCCTCTTTTGGAAGACTAAACAAAGTAGTTTTGCTTTCACAACGAAACACACAGCGTCACACACGGCGGGCTTGGGAACG
>NW_015656164.1:199746-208327 GCF_001515625.1 Sinocyclocheilus rhinocerous
ACACAGCGTCTCCCTGACATGGCTGCTTCAACACTACTGCTGTTCCTGAAACCATGCCTTCTTTCTTTGCGTGCACATTTGGGCGGTGTTATGCAAATCTTCCCACATAGCGAGGTAGACATGTGGGGGCGTGTTTAAACGAGCCGTTTTAGGTAGACGTCGTTAACTCTTAACTTTTATAAAGAATATCTCTTTGGATGTGAGACTTTAGTCTTTGCAACTTTACAGATCTTCTTTATGCACCAAGAGCTTGTAACACTCCAAAGAGAAAGGAAAAATTGAAATCGCATCATATGACCCCTTTAAATAAATAGGTCCACACAATAAATGAGCGTCATGTCATTGACCCAACAGTTATATCTAGTCAGGGTTGATGTTGTTCAGTCTTACCACATCTGAGTCCTCAAATTCTCTTGCAGCTTTTGCAAGAATCCCAAGTTTCCTAGAGTCAGGCGTGGAGGCCTTGCAGGTACTTTGTCTTGTTTTGTTGGGAGATGGACGTTCCTTTGATCCTGAATTTTAAAAAAAGAGGAGAAGGTTTACAAACAGAACTTGTTGAAGAACAACACAATATATAAAACCATGAATACCATTACCATCCGGAACGTCTTGTCCATCACAACCTTCATCTAATGTAGGTCTTTTAGACATTTCAGGCTCTGGTGTTTCTTCTTCTTGGACCGGGACAGGAGACTCGTCCTGACTGTCATGATTTAAGGCCTGCGGCGGCTCTCCTGCAGCATCTGCCACATCTGGAGGAGAACTGGCTCCCTCAGGAGAAGGCTGAGGGTCGGTCCTCACAGCTGGACACGCGCTGTTTTCTGTGGCGATTTGTGTTTCAGATGAATCCGACACAACGACGGGCTTTTGAGGAGAGTTTTGTAAGGTATCACTCTCAGGTTCTGAGTTCTCAGTGGCTTTCTTCTTACGCAGAGGGCTTTGCGTAAAACAAAGCGGTTTTCTTTTCGTGGGACTCTTCTTCACGAGTTTAAGCTGGAGGTGCTTCAGAAACCGATCCCTCATGGACTGCCAGCTGTGCTCGGTCACGCGCCGTTTCTCCATCTCTTTCCAAACCAGGTTGCCTTTGGCTTCATGTTGCCGCTTTTCCATGAACTTCAAGATGGCTGCGTCGTCTTCAGGCGAGTAACCCAACCGTCCATTGCTCTGATGACGGGTCGCCATCCTCGTCTGGACAGACGGTTCCACGCTAATCACATAGTCGTCCAGATTCAACAGCTGGTTCTGCTCTACACAATCTTTGATGTATTTCATAGAGACGTACTTTTGTCCGGAGCTCGCTGTGACAGTAGTTGCGTCACCGGGATCGATCAGCAAAATGGCTCCGGGCTCTTGATTGCGACACAAAGTTCCTCCTCCGTTAGTTACCAGAGGGTAAAGTTGTGTTTTAGTTGGGCCGGGTCTCACATAGAAGCGCATTGATTGTCCACTTGTGTCCAGGAATAAGACAGGAGAAATGTCAGAGACCTCCTCCTTTCCCTTCTTTGACATGGTGAAGGTTATCTGGGGGGTAAATGAGAAAGCTGTTTTCATATCAAAGCTTAAAAAAAGAGGTTAGTTTGGTTTGAAATGATAAAACAATAGATGCACAGTTCAAAATTAGGACTATATGGTATTGTGAAGATTTCTGGTTGACATGTTGGTGGATTACGTTCATAGTTAATGTGATGAACTACACTATAAAAAGTCAAACTAGTTCTAGCATTTATTTGCAGATGCAGCTTGGTTTCATATTTAGATAGATAGATAGATAGATAGATAGATTTTTGCAAACAGTTTAATCTTCTAAATCATTACATAATTAATTCTTTGACTCACTGTCTTTACTATCCGACATTACGCTTATTTATAAACATGTGAAAAAATGCTATAGTAATTTATAGTAAATACTATAGTGTTTTTGAACCATACTATAGTAAAGTGTATTATACTGTATATATTATTATAGTATTTACAACACTTTGTTAATGAATGCTACAGCATACTGTAGTATTAACTATAGTGAACTGATAAACGGTAATAAATACTGTAGTTTACTTTAGTTTTTACTACAGTAAACTGTAGTGTATTTTAGTATAATATGCCCTATAGTTGTAGAAAACGTAATAAAGAATTGGGTAAAGTAACGTTAATTTGTTCATATTAGAATTGTTGTTATATTACCACAGCAACTATAGAATTACCACAACAAATTAATTAAAGTACTGTACTATAGTATGGTTCAAAAACACTATAGTATTTACTATAAATTACTATAGTATTTTTTCATGTGGGTAAACACATTAATTTTGAATAAAGTAAAATGTAATAACTATAACCATAACTTAGTGTACTCCGTTTTATTGGCCCTCGCGAATCTACTAAATTACTATGAATTATACTTGAAATTTGCGTGTCAAAGACTTTCCCTGCTAATCCGCTTTACAGCACACAACATCTATACTTACAAAGGACTAGTATAAAGTCGCTACCTGTCGAGAAAACTAAATATTGATGGAAGGAAATATAAACCACCTGCGTTTAGCAGCGCGTCCAGAGATCCTCTGAGCTGTGAGACATGTGAAAACTACATTTCAAAATAAGAGTCCCGGCTGTAGAGTCTACAGGAAGAGACGCCTGTATGAGAGCGCTCGCTGTGACTTTGATTTTGGAAAAAGACGGATAAGGAAATGCTCACTGTATCAGCGCGGGAAAACTAGAAAAGTGAAAGTAAAGGTGCAAAAAAACAAAACGATATAAACCATAATTTTTATTATCCTTAAGAACAATATTTATTGTTGTTGTTGTTGTTGTTGTTAGCAAGTAGTAGTCTGATTTCTTTTACTTCTTTTGAAACAATTTTCATTGACAAAAAGGAAACATAGAAATACATATATATTTGTTTGAAACATATACGTAACTCAATATTAAATACTTGTTTATTGAACTCTTGTGTAAAATTGATGTATCACACTTAGTCTTACTGTAGTGCTACATATTAACATGGATATGATAATCGTCCTTTCCTCAACCTCAACAGAATCATATTTCTTATTTCACAAAACCTTTACATCACCATTTGCAGTAGCCAATATTTATAATTAATAATGAATAAACAATTAATAATTATTTTTGCCATCTGTCCAGCGACATTAATTCTATTTTTTAAATACTAAAGCTACTGCATACACTGTTATGCTACTGTAAATGTTGCTGACTCGAATGTTTAAATCTTGTGGTGTCTAAGAGTATATTTGGGTTAAATATAAAATATAATAACAGTGTGAGGATTTGTTTCTTTAATTATAAATATAAAGGTGTGAGAATTTGTTTATTTAAATATAAAATACAATAACAGTGAGGACTTGTTTATTTAATCAATTTGGAGTTATGAAACAACATAAACATTTGAATGTGAATTTGAAAAAAAAAAAAGACACATTGAGATGAAAGATTTTGTACTTTATTGAGACTTATTGAACTAACTGAAAGTCATAATACAAAGAACCACCGAACTATGACATGAAAATTGGCCCGAGGGGCGTAAAAAAGTCGGGCTGAAATGCAGGGCTCTAGTTGTTATGTCACAGAAAGTGCAAAGATGAAGAGGATGAAAGCAGATTAAAAATACAAGCATATTAAACAAGGAACAAACAGACATAACAGTGTGAACTGGCCACAAACAACCGACAACTGAAAGGTGAAAAAGAGCAGATTAAATACAGGGTAAATGAGGAAATAATGACAAAAACGTGTGATAATTAAATGAATAACCATGACAACCAATATGTGGCAGGAAACTAGAACAAAGGACAAAAGGAACTAACAAAAACAAACTAGAAGTCCATGAAAACAGAAGCTAAAAACAACAACAACAACTGAAAGGCTATGACACCTACTTATAGTTTTACCCCCGGTTTCACAAACAATGTGTATTGAAGCTTATTATAGAGCAATCTAGTCTATTTAATGTTGGTATGTTAGATTTGAAATATTTCTGTGGCTAGTTTTGGTCAGATTAGTAGTTTTGTATGCAGGATCTGGAAGGTATCCAGACCAAATGACCGACTAAATGAACGGGTCCGGATCGGATCCGGGCCGGATGAACCGCTTTATTAGCGGATACGGGTAGGGTCTGGAACGGATCTGGTCCGGATCCGTTGCGCTGTGCAAGTGGACTCCGATACGGACCCGTTTTTGCGGATCCCTTCCGGAACTAGTGGTACCTCCGGGGCGGATCCGCTCCGGAGTAATTTTGCTATCTGTGAAGGCTTAGGCCTAATCCCAGACTAACATGTAAGTCTGGGCTGTTTCAACTGAAAGAAACTTGCACTAACTGATCTTAAAGTGCCCCTATTATGGGTTATGAAAGGTTAATATTTTGGTTTTGGGAGTCCCCAACAACAGGTTGACATGCATGCAAGGCCAAAAAACACGTTCATTGTCTTATAATATGCATTTATTTTTACCTTACTTGCTCATCGACTCCTCAACGATTAATTTTTCCTAACCCCTCCTTTTCGTGACGCTAATCTGCGGTGATTGGTCGATTTCCTTTCATCATGTCTGTAATGCCTGATAAAGCAGCGTTTGTGAGCACAGTGCTGCTTTGTGTACAGCGTTACCGGGGGAAACCGCTATTTTTCCTGCTTCAAAAGCTGCACCTAGTGGCAAAGAATGAATTTACATTTTCATTCAGACAAAGTTTTCCCGGGTCTGCGCGCGCAACAAGTGGGCAGTCAATATGCTAATGTTTCATGTTGACGTCATTGGATGTTGTGTAATTCCCCCGTGTTTCCAAGAATTAAAGACTGTTTATGTACTCCTCGTCTCCTTGTTCCTCGTTCCGCGCTCCTCCAAGCACAGATCGTGACAGAAGAACCGACCAAAGACATTAACCTCCGTGTGTTTCCCCTCTGTTTGTTTTCCGTTTTTTACCCTCAGTGTTTTTGTTTCCGTTGTGTTGCTTCTATGGATCCCTTCTTCCGCCCGGAATTCCTCCTCCTCCTGCTGGAGCAGGGGGACTAATCTCTCGAGGACCATACAAGACCGTTCCGGCTGTTAGCTAGCACCACCAGCTAGATTGAAATCCGAGAGGATTTCATTGCCTTCGTGGAGTGGACTCTGGCGAGAAACGGATCGCCATCCTACCCCGTAGATGATCTCGTCAGATCCACTCCAGACCCAGTGCCCAGCCCTCCATCTCCCCGCGGTGCGGAGCATCAGCCCGAGCCCACCGATGATGGAGAGACAATTCCCGCCGCGATCGACGAGCCAGCACAAAGCCGAGCGACTGAGCGGAGGATCGCCCCAGACGTGGAGCTCAATCGGTCAGACCAGGTGCGAGAGCCGGCGACAATGCCAGCCACGAGGGAGAAAGCCGCGGACGCTGTGAGCGCGGAGAGGAGCTCCGCCCCCTGCACCATGGCTGAGGGTGAGCGGAGTATGGCGTGGCGAAAGTGCCCGCTCCTCCAGAGCGCCATCCTGTTCCCGTGTTCAGCCTAGAGGGGCCTCCCGATCCAGAGTTTAGCCCTGAATGCCCGGAGGCTCACAAATGCCTGCCCTCCCACCCGCTCCAGCCTCCTCCACCGCTGTCGTCTGGCAGCCCCTCTGCCAGACAATGGGGAATGCAGGTTGAGCAGCAACTATGGACTAAAAGTCTTTGTCTAAGTTAATTTGGTTGCTCTAAAATGTGAGTTGGCAAACGGGACAAGAGCTAACATCTACGGACTTCCATTATGCCTATGGTGTTGTGCATGACTTTGAAGCAGGTTGACAGCAGAGTGGTTTTCTCACTAAGAGGTGAGACGGATGAACCCTTGCTGACCAGGCAGAAATCTTCACTGCTCAGGCATGTCACATGCGCACTGAAAAACCTCACTCACAGCTCACAGATACAGCCAAGATGCAAATCTGTGGATTTGATTGATTCTAAATTTTCAGATGGATAATAAACTCTGAACTTGTTTCCTTTTCTGGTCACGCAAATTCACAGCGTGTGTGTTGGACACTTGGGGGTTTTTTAATTTGTTCATGTTTAATCAATATGAGCAAGGGATTTTTAGGAAATGCGGAAGAAGTTAACGAATGTGCAATGTCAAAAACACAATTTGGCAACCCTTTTCTATTTAGTTGGGGAAAACCTGCACCCTCAGGGCTGCTTGTGAATTTAAATGTGATTTTATAACTCTTTCTGAAATGCAGGGTTATTAGGATGTTTTGGTTATAGTTGGCAAATTTCACTATCAAAGGCACTTCTGTTTTTATGGACATAAATTGTGCCAAAATTAGCAGTTTATCATTAGCTACCCCTTCAGATGTAGAATATGTAGAGTTATTAGGCAAAATTAGATGGACAAAATTATTAGACATTGTTAATTAGCTCATAAATTTTACATGAGACCTGGTGCAATGCTGTAGAAAGGAGTCATGGGGAAGAACCATGTCTTTAGTGACTTTTCTTCATTAAATGGAAGAGCTGCTCATAGGAATATACTTTTCAATGGAGTTGAACTTTTCAAGCCAACTAGTCCCTTCATCACCAATTACAACCTAGACCTACTTCTAGTTTTCAAAATAAAAAAATGCGTAAGGATATTGACAAGTTAATTATCTTAGAAAAAATGAAATTAGATGAAATTTAGGTGTACGTAAAATTCAGTTCTGCTTAATCTGTTCAGTGATATTTATACATATTTGCTCAATCATAAACATGAATATCATGTAGCATCACATTTATGATGACCAAGTTGCTCACGCTCATGCTACATACAAGCATTGCAGAAATGAGATCTTATTTTATTGTAATAAAGATATAAACAAAAATAATAAATCTTACAGCAAAACTACAGTTTATAATTATAACTGTGAACAATTATTCTAATTTCTAACTAAGAACAAGAACAGGAGTCAAAAACCTTTGAACAGTTTTAAGCAATTGTAAAATCTAAAGATTAGACTCAGATGTATTTATAGCAATTCAATATTTTACAGTTGAAAATAGCTTGAAAATTCAACATTCATTATATACATTTATAACACTATTTTAGAACATTTCCATGATTTGTCCACAATTTTAAAATTCCCTGATGTTTCCATGACCATGAAAACCCTGCTAAAATAAAATGCTAAAATGCATATTTTAATCTTTTCATATTTTGTTTTATTCTTAGATTCTCGATGGTGCTTGTACTGTAGATGCAGGTTTCAGTGGCTCCTTGTGAATTGTGATTGATGTTTTTACTTTGACACTCACCTTGATGGGTTTCCAGGTTCAGTTTAGAGTAAACAGTGTCAGAACTTTCACTGCTTTTCCCTAAAAGATGCCAACAGTTATTATCACTAGTGCTTACTCTGTGTCCAATCTTCATTTTATATTCATAAAATCTCTACAGCTTTTACAGAGAGAATTAAATAATCTATTTTAAAACAATTATGTTTGACCGAATTACCTCAAAATCAACGTATTGTAATTTGCATGCAATGGTTTTTATGGATCAGGCTGATTTCAGCACGGGTGTTTAGTAAAATGCTGATATTGTTTGTTGCTATGCAGTGTTGTGGGAGAAATTAAAATCAAAGGTGCTTTTCCTCCCAGAGGTCTTTAGCTCTGCTGTACACTATTGTCATGATCATAAAACCATACGAGCATCAACTTTTGTTTAAAAATACCTTTGTTTTCTTTCTTTTTCTTCTGTTTCTCTGTAGGTTTGAGTTCAATCTCAGCATAGGTGACTTCTGTAGGTCCACTTACAATGTCTACAATGAATAACAGAGAAAAGAATAAGACATTTGTTTTAACTGAATTTTCTCTGCAAATATCACAGTGAAATGCAAAACATAGATGGTTTTGGTTATTTAGAAAACAACTAATTTATTAAATGGTCAACATGACATAATTACATTCTGTAACATCATTAGTTACCTGTGCTTACGTCTTTATTAATTGTTGCATCAATAGAGTCATAAGTATGAGCTGTTCCTGTAATAAATTAATACATCTTATGAATTAAGCCCACAGAAACATATTGTTTTCATGTTGACACTGACTTAAAGCTAAACTCAGCTAAATATGTACATATTTATGGCTAATGGCTAAAGACTGACCAGACATGAGTGATTTATATCCCGCTTTGAAGGTAGGTGACTTCATTAAATCTGCCTCTGTATGGGGAACGGACCAGTGTAGCGGGGACTCAGCTTCTTACAGGGCATGCGAAGGCGCAGATGGACAGCCTGACCTTCTCTTCAGGCTGGTAAGTAGGAGTAGAGGTGCACTGGGCATCTGCGAAGGCCTATGCCTCCGCAGATACAGGTGTTTCCGTCGGAGATAGGTAGGTCAGTCACGAAATTCACTCCTATGTGGGACCAGGGTCTCCGTGGTATGGGCAGCGGGACAAGCGTGCCTATGGGAAGATGACGAGGAGTTTGAGACATGGCACAGACTGAGCAGCTTCGGACGTACCTGGTGACATCCCGGGCCATACTGGGCCACCAGTACCGGGCTTGGAGGAGCGAGAGGGTCCGTTTGCTGCCTGGGTGTCCAGAGCCCGGAACTCTGTGAACTGAGCCCAGAAGGGTTTGG
>NW_015656164.1:208346-208669 GCF_001515625.1 Sinocyclocheilus rhinocerous
TCTGGGCCTCCCAGCGGAGCAGGCTTGTTGCGAGTGGCGTCAAGGATGTCTTTGGAGATGTTCCATTGAATGGGGCTGACTATCAGAGCTGGAGGGAGAATGGGTTCTGGTTTGGTTGGTGTGTCGGGAGAGTGCAGGCGCGATAGAGCATCGACTTTGCAGTTGCGATTACCGGGATGGTAAGTGATGGTGAACTGGAACAGAATAAAGAATGCAAATCTGGCTTGACAGGGGGTTGAGTCTTTTAGCATCTCTGAGATATTGCAGATTTTTATGGTCGGTGATGACAGTGAAAGGATGGTGGGCTCCCTCCAGCCAGTGAC
>NW_015656164.1:208679-212791 GCF_001515625.1 Sinocyclocheilus rhinocerous
ATAAAGAACAATGCGAATCTGGCTTGACAGGGGGTTGAGTCTTTTAGCATCTCTGAGATATTGCAGATTTTTATGGTCGGTGATGACAGTGAAAGGATGGTGGGCTGCCTCCAGCCAGTGACGCCACTCCTCCAGAGCTAATTTGATGACGAGCAGTTCCCGGTTGCCGATGTCGTAGTTCTGCTCCGCTGGGGTCAGTTTTCTGGAAAATTAAGCGCAAGAATGGAGGCTGGGAGGCTCACCATAGTGTTCCGGTGGTGGAGGCGTCCATTTCCAGCACAAAGGGAGCTTGGGGATCAGGATGACGAAGGATGGGGGTCATGCTGAAGGCTTCCCTGAGCTGGTCGAATGCTTCGTGGGCATTGGGGCTCCAGGACAGGGACTTGGGCTTTCCTCGGAGCAGGGAGGTAAGAGGAGCCGTGAGTATGCTGAAGTTCTTGATAAACCGTCGGTAGAAGTTTGAGAATCAAAGGAATCTTTGCAGGTCCTTAACAGTTTGGGCTGTGGCCTTCCCCTGGTCCATCTGAATCCCATCCCGGCTGGTGATGTAACCGAGGAACTGAACCGTGGAGCGATGGAATTCGCACTTCTCCAGTCTAAGGTAAAGGTGATGTTGTCGGAGCCTTTGGAGGACCTGCTTCACGTGGTGGCGATGTTCGGCCAGGTTCCGGGAATATGAGGATATAATCAATGTAGACTATCACGAAGCGATGCAGGAAATCCCGGAACACCTCATTCATGAAGCCTTGGAAGACTGACGGTGAGTTAGCTAGGCCATATGGCATGACACGATATTCATAGTGACCTGCGGGAGTTATGAATGCCGTCTTCCACTCGTCGTCCTCCCGGATACGAACGAGGTTGTACGCGCTCCGCAGGTCCAACTTGGAGAAGATGCGGGCTCCACACGGGTGGCGGCCTGCTTACTAAAAACATCCTGGAACGCCATATAGTCAGATGGGACAGTGGGTGTTTCTTGAGGTTCCGGACTTTCGACTAGGGTGGAGGCAACTTGGGCTCGAACTAGACAAGCAGGCGGTTTGGGGATCACCATGAGACAGTTTTGCCGGCACGTCTCGCTCCAGCGAGTAACCTCACAAGGTTCCCATCTGACCTCTGGAGAGTGGAGAGTGAGCCAGGGGCGTCCCAGGATGATATCGATGGTGGATCCCTCCAGTACCAGAAATGTGATGGTCTCGTCATGCAGACATCCGATCTTCAGCGGGGTTCGGTAGTTGACCCGCCCACACCCTAGAGGTTTTCCCTGAATGGTCTCGACTCTGAGCTCTTGGGCCTGATGTTGGTGGGGCAGATGGAGGTGGCTTACAAGGTCTCGTGATATGAAATTGCCCGAAGAGCCCAGAGTCAACGAGGGCGGAGACTGAAACAGAACAATCGGCGCTGAGTAGTTGTACTGGTAACAAGGATAAAGTTGAGATTACTGGTTCGAGTTGAATGGTACTCACCGTAGGGCGTGGGGGCCTGACGGGGCAGGCTTGAATTAAATGACCTGGAGCAGCGCAGTACAGGTATAGTCCAGCCGCTAGGCGGCGAGCATGCTCAGAGCGAGTGAGTCTGGTGGAATCCACATGCATGGGTTCTGGTACTGGGGGACCGCTGGTGGCTGCTGCAGGCTGGTTGATGGCTTCGTCAGGCTGGCAGGCTGACAACCGTTAGGAGATGCGTGTAGCTCTTTGCATGAAGCTCTCTAACCCTATAGTATCGTCATAGATGGCCATTTGTGCGCGGATGCGAGGATTCAAGCCCTGCCGGTAGGCACTGAGGAGAGCGGTTTCGTTCCAGCCACTAGCTGCCGCTAGCGTCTGAAATTGCAAGGTGTATTCGCTGGTGGTAGAAGAGCCTTGACGCAGCCACAGGAGTTGGTCTGGGACGGAGAGCATACCTGTAGCAGAGCCAAACACTTCCTTGAAATTATTAGTGAAAGCATCATATGAGTTGATTATGGCACTATTGGCGTTCCATATTGCTCGTGCCCACAACAGTGCTCTGCCAGTTAGCAGGGAAATCAAGAAGGCTACCTTTGAGCGTTCCGTGGAGAATTTCTGTGGCTGCATCTCGATAAACAATGCCACTTGGAGAAGGAAGCCGCCGCACTCAGCTGCGCCATCAGCATAGCAAGCAGGGATGGCCATGGGATTTACAGAGGCAGATGGCGGGGTAGTGACTGGCGTGAGAGAGGCCCGGAGGGTGTGGACCAATTCCTCCAGTACCTCTGCGGGCGTGGGAACCCGGGGATCCATAGAGGTGTATGTCCTGGGTCCGGTCTTCTGTCACACTACGAGCCAGAGACACAAAGTAAGGATGCAAACAGGAGGGTTTATTGACAAATCGGAGAGCAAGTTGATGACAGGTGAGTATGAGAAGGTAGAGAGTTCTTGGGTTCTTAGCTCTGGGTATTGAGTTGGTATCCTTTGCAGGTATCCGGGGATGATGAGAACGGGATCATAGGAGAACAGGATCAATAGAGCTTCTAGGGGTAAGTAAACAAACAGGTCAGACATAGGTAGGAGTCAGGCTAAGTTCAAGCTGGTGAACAGTAGACCAGACAGTGAGGCAGTGAGAGGAGTGCAGGGATATAGTGCGCTTAATGAGTCTCTGCAGGTGCGGGTGATCAGTACTCAGGTGATTGCGATCTGGTGTGTGTCGGGGCTGGTGACTGAGGTGACGTAGGTGACTGTGAAGGCAGAGACTCCCTGACAAGTACGATCTAGTTTATAGAGGAGTTTGAGACCTAACCCAAATAGGACAGAGTTAATCAATACAATAATAATAATGATAATAATAATACATTTTCTAATGGGGGTTATGAAATATGTAAACAAATAAACATGACATGTGGGTAAATGACTGAAAATTGAAAAATGACTGGTAAAATTCTGGATAAATTTAGAATCACAGTGATTTTTTTTTTTTTTAACAACTCTTTATTGAATTTTCTTCTGGGAATAGTAATATAAAAAAAACAGCAACTGTGTAAATTTAGAACCCACCCCAACCCATCCCAACCCTGGTAGACTTAAAAAGAAAAAGAAAAAAAATAAATAAATAAATAATAATAGATAAATAGCAATAAAATAATTTCTACAAAGATTTTAGAAGAGCTGACACAACATTGAAAGCTAAATGCCATAAATTTACAGTTTTCACATTGGATCCATGTATACGAGAAGTTGAGAGTTCCATCGAGATAATGTCCAACAAATACACAGTCCAGGTTCATCTGTCCATTGTGTGAGGAGATCACTATTCAAAAAAACGTAAACACATTTCAATGAACTATAGCAGATCAAACCCAGAACAAACTTTGATCTGCCAGCCCCCGTTAATATGATCCGTGGCGTCAACAAAAACCTGCACATTACTGAAGCACCAACATTGGCTCCATAGTCACACATTGACTAGGTAGTATCTCTATATATAAAAAAAAAAAAAGAGAAAGAAAGAAAAATAAAACCTGAATAAAATTGCATGCATAAAGAAGCAATAAAAAGCAATGAATCTGAGAGAGTCTACAAACTGACAGAAACCAGAGCACACAACGCCATAATCAGTAAGTGATACTGTATGCACAATGAAAGCTTCTAGTAACTATGAATTAAGAAGTGAACATTAAAGTGAACAGTGAAAGACACAGTCACCTAACCATTTAGAGCATCTCTTCTCCGATTAGACAGCAAATGTCCAACTGAAGTTCACTGAGAGTTGGTGGATGAATGGGATCTGAGAAAAACTCTTGCTTCTTCTGGGGAGTATAGCATTTTAGGTTCACCTTGATTGAGAATGACCTTCAGTGTTGCAGGATAAATAAGAAAATTCTGGATGCCACCGTCAACTCAGTTCTTAGAATGTCCTCAAAGTGCGCAACAGTGTTCGCCATCTTATCCACCATATCGTCCGTGGTCGGTGGCTTGGATTTCTTCTTAAAGGCAGAGTAAGTGATTTCTGGTAGCCAATGTTGATATTTGAAATCACCAAAACAAACACGCCCCTACGCCAAAAGGGTCTTGCCCCTATTTTGATAGCTCTGCCCCACATATACGTACTCAACCCAGGCAACGATTAGTTCTGTGAAACAAAGCAAAACCAATATT
>NW_015656164.1:212844-219655 GCF_001515625.1 Sinocyclocheilus rhinocerous
GTCTGGCGGCCCGCAGAATGAGCTCCCTGTCCGTGTACCGCAGCAGTTTAAAGAGAAAAACCCGTGGTTTAGCGCGATCTGAGGAGAGCCTTGTGTACACGCGATGCGCTCGTTCCATTTCAATCTCTTTGCCCGCCAGAGATAGGAGCCACATCGGTAGCGATCTTTTCAAAAAGCCCATAGGGTCGTCCTTTTCGGAACCTTCAGGCAATTCAACCAAACGCAGATTGCTGCGCCTATTTCGATCCTGTAAGTCCACTACCTGTTGCTCGAGCGCGGTTACTCGCCTATCGTGATCTGCGACAACTTTCTTTTGTTTTCTCATCTCCCCTGTAAGAAGATCCAGTTTAGAGCATAGCGACTGAACAACTGACATGTGAGAAGCGAACTCGTTCCGCATCGCCGTCAACTCAGTTCTTAGAATGTCCTCAAAGTGCGCAACAGTGTTCGCCATCTTGTCCACCATATCGTCCGTGGTCGGTGGCTTGGATTTCTTCTTAATCGGAGAAGCCGATGGAGACAATTCCTGCTGTTTCTGATTGTGTGCCATCTGGGAAAGTATTATTAATGAATAAAACTTAAAATAAAACGAAAAAATCAGCAAAAAGGGGCCAGACGAAAGTGTTTTTGAAAAATCACATACCCTGCCTTTAATCGGAGAAGCCGATGGAGACAACTCCTGCTGTTTCCGATTGTGTGCCATCTGGGAAAGTATTATTAATGAATAAAACTTAGAATAAAACGAAAAAAAAAATCTGCAAAAAGGGGCCAGATGTACGGAGCTCTACTCAAGTGCGACTAGGTTCATGAACACGTCACGTGACTCTTCTTGTAATTTAAAAAAAAAATAGATATTTGTTTGACAAAAGTCAAAGGTTGAGCACTGGTTTATTAGTCTAGCGGATTCATTGTCATTTAGGTATAATATTGCATGTGTGACTGAATTGAGATGGCAATCTGGCTATTTATATCCAAAACATAAAATGAGGGCTTTGTTAAACGAATAAATACAGAAACCCAGACTCACTGTGTACAGTGATATTAACAGGATGACTTTTCTCTCCAGATTCAGACTCACACCAGTACACTCCAGTGTCCTCTGTGAAGGTATCTCTGATTGTACATGCAGATCCTGTTTGTAAACCCAACACTGATGAACAATCTTCCAGCCGCCAGCTGTCTCTGTATCTTCTCACTGTCCATACAGTAGAGTTACTCTGGTCCTCACAGCTCAGAGAGAGAGAGACAGATGTGAAGTGTTGAGTTCTACTGGGACTGACGATCAGAGAGACTGGAGGCGAAACACCTGAGAAGACAATTACAGCTACAATTCAGAAATCAATTCAAGACAGTTTTATTGATATAACACTTTACACGACTTACTTAGTTTCAAAGCAGCTTTTCAGAAAAATATTCAAGCTGTAATGTCTCAAAAATAGATGAGTGAGATACCACTTCATAAAACGTATTATTACACCTGTGTACATCCTCCTCTTTCAAATGGGATTCTTGAACTAACACTATATCAATCTTTCTTCTTCGCAAAAAATCCAGAAAACCTGTAAGTTTGAGAGGGCCATTTAGGCCATTAATATCACAACTCAGAATATTAAGGTCAGTCAAAGGTATCAAAAATAATTACTGCATAATAGGACAAAATATAAGTTTGAAAATAAAACCAGTTGAGTCTACCATTAAACCACCCCCCACCCTTCCCATCACTATTCAAAAAAACGTAAACACATTTCAATGAACTATGGCAGATCAAACCCAGAACAAACTTTTCACAGCTCAGAGAGAGAGAGACAGATGTGAAGTGTTGAGTTCTACTGGGACTGACGATCAGAGAGACTGGAGGCGAAACACCTGAGAAGACAATTACAGCTACAATTCAGAAATCAATTCAAGACAGTTTTATTGATATAACACTTTACACGACTTAAATTGTTTCAAAGCAGCTTTTCAGAAAAATATTCAAGCTGTAATGTCTCAAAAATCCACAAGTCTTCACTGAGTATTTCTATTTAAACTTCATAAACAAAATTACACCTTAAAATATTTGTCATTATGCCATCAGCAAGCATGCCAAAGACAACTGTGACAACCAACAAAAAAAACTCCATAAGGTGTTACTATTGGAGAAAAAAAAAAACCTTGGTAGAAACCAGACTCAACTCGGGGGTCAGTTCTTCTTTGCCTGTACAGTGTGAACCTAGTGTTTATAGTTTGCTGTGTATTAATTTACTAATATAATTAGTAGGCAGATACTAATCAAACTGTAAAATGATTGATTAAGTGTTTATACGGTCCATCCTATAAAATGTGCTGATGTGCACATTGAGTGTCCTGTGTTGTTGATAAAGTGCCTCCTAGAATCAAGGTGTGGTCAATAACATAAATATTTAAAATACATTTTATAATGACAACACTATTTAATAAATATGTCAGATGATACATTTTTATTACACCTATTTGATTATGTTCCCTGAAGTCTACTTATGTAAGCAACACTTTTGTGCCACAGTAGTTATATTTTAGTTTTCCATGACAATTTTCCACCATTAGAATTAAACGTTTTACATTTTTGCCGCTAACCCAGGAATCAAGGTTTTGCTGGTTAGTTTGGTTTATTTAGGACCTGCTAGTAGATGCAGTAACTACACCTGACAGCAGAAGCATCTTTCTCCATTCACATTCAAAAGTAGCCGTATATATTATGACAGGATAAAATTTCAAGACACATCAAGCTCTAAAAAGTTCAAGGAAAATTTCCAGAGTGTCTCACTCATTCTGTGGTTCAGTTTGAACTCACCAGTGACCCAAAGTGGCTGTGTGTTGCTGTACCATGTGTTATAGGCTGGTTTTCCTCTCTCTGCTCTGCACATATAAACTCCTGTGTGTTTTAGAGCAGCAGAACTGACAGTGTAGTTTCCTCCAGCTCCTCTGCTGCTGTCTGAGAGAAGCTCATAATGATTGCTGTTGCCTGTATGAAGTGAAAAAGTGCAGTTACTTCAAGAAATGAGCAGTCATTTTTACATGAGTCTTATAAATTACCTTTGTTGGTATAATCAGTGTATTCAGATTGATTAAATATTATTAATATCTGTAATATTTTTCATGAAACCAGTTTATTCAGATGTTACTACATGATTGAAGCACATTATATCTTACCTGATGAGACAGTTTCAGTGAACCAGCTGAATGTCCAGCCTGTAGAGGAGCTGTAAACCTCACAGATCAGAGTCACTGGATCTCCTTCAGTCAACCACGTCTGCGGAGAAACATTTAAAACTGCCTGGGCTTTATCTGAAATAGAGAAATCACTCATTAATACCATGTTAAATGTGTGTGTGTATGTGAAGTGATGATCAAACTCACCTGATACTGTCAGTGTAACTTCTTCACTGCGGCGTGATGTTCGTGATCCTTCTGTCTCTACTCCGTAACAGGAGTATTTACCTGCATCAGACTCAGTAACAGAACCGAATGTGTGTTCCTGTACACTGAAAGCATTGCCTGAACCATCTTTATACCAGCTGTACTGCCAGCTAGTGACTCCTTCAGCATATGTGTCACATCTGAGAGTGACTGTCTCTCCTCTGAATACATGTTGAGCAGGTTTAATGGTTACTTTGGGTTTTGTTTTTTCTGTATAATAACAACAATTCACAATGAAAACAATGAGCTGCTTTTACTGTAAGAACACAGTTACTTGACTGTAAAACACATGCTAAATCAGATGTGACTGAAGTGTTGTTCTCTATAGCTGTTATAGTCGTTAATAAAAGATCTGTCAATATACAATCACTGGGAATTTGGAAACATGAGTTGTGAAAGTTTTTCAACAATTTATGCAAAAGAAGATTTTGTCTCTCACGGTTTCGATTTTGATTTCACAGAGAATGTGTAATGCCAAGCCAGCAGAGGGAGCCCTCACCAGAGTACTGACTGTGTTCCACTCCCTCTGCTTCTTCTATGCCCATTTCCTGTTCTGACCACTATTTAGCCAGATACTGAACGCTCATTCTTCATGAGGTATTGCCAGTTTCACTGCCTTGCTGAGCGTTATTTCCGGTTATTCTGCCTGCCTGTTCTGTGTATGATTCTGCCTGTTTATCTGTTTATCGATTACTTGGATTATCCCCTTTGCTTTGGGTGCCTGATTGGACTGATGTTTGTGTTTAGACATATTGCCTGCCTGCTCACATTGCCTGTATGTTGACGGATCGGGCTGCTACTTAGGTTTTGACCCTCTGCCTGTCTTCACGTTCCTGCATGTTGAAACTGCTCTTAATAAACTCCCGCATATGGATTCTAACTCGGCCTCAGCATCCTCATTACAGAATGTAAGAAATATATCTGCTGCTTTTGATAGACTAATGTTTCACACCTCAGAATTGTAACATGAATAATTCAACTGGTTAAAAGGGTGCATTTATAACCATAATTAAATGTAAGTAAATGATCAACTCTCAGTTGGTTTGCAACAGTTAGAATCACTGGACCCACTTTATATTAAGTGGCCTTAACAACTATATACTTACATTTAAATTAATAATTTGGTACAATGCACTTATTGTGTACATACATGTTTTTACATTGTACTTATATTTTAAAAATACCTGCACGTAATTACATCTGCAATTAATTTCTGTAATTACATTTATAATTACACAGTTGACCCATTCCTTACACCTTAACCCACCCTTAAACCTACCCATACCAACAAACCCGTCCCTAACCTTACCCATATCCCACCTCAATAGCAGCAAAAGTGTTTTGCAATACAATATGAACACAATAAGTACATTGTACTTAATTTTTGATGTAAGTGCATAGTAGTTAAGGCCACTTAATATAAAGTGGGGCCAAATCACTTGTATGTGATGAAAATATATGAATCAAATCAACTCACCTTCAGTATGTCCGGAGTAGATGTTTGAAATCAGCACTAAAAACACAAAGAGAAAAACTCATTACAATGTGAACAATGAACAGATAATTATACAGATGGGCAAATATAAAGATATTGTGTGGGGACTGTATATGTGTCTACATTAACGTGAAAACATTGACTGGTATTTTATAGATTTGGTCATAGCAGAGAACTGTTTAGGGAACTTGAAGACAACAGTCTGATCATGAGCAGAAGAATAAAGACAAACTCTTACTAACTGTGTACTAGTGAATATTATGGCAACAGCGACAATAACTGCACACTTCCTCTCTCAAAATCATCCTTCACTCATATGTAACGAACAAGAGCTGGATTTGAAACTTTGAGAGCAGCAAGAAAAGACATAAATCTAGGAACACTAAAACACTTGATCATTTACATAATATAATAGCTATTCCACTGAAATACATTTAGAGAAAATAATACTCACAGAGCACAAGAGGAAGTTGACTGAGCTCCATACTGACTGAATGATGACAGACGATTAAATACACAGACTGTGTTAAAGACTCAAGACTTCCTGAAACCTGCAGTCAGATCTTTAGAAATATCACTACAGATTAAAGACACACAAATGTACCTCATGTGTTACAGAAGATCTTTTGATAATGTTGATAATCTTGTAACATGTTTTCAGAAAATGTCACACTGACTAACATGAAAGTTTTCTACAGAAATGTTGTCATGACTCATTCAGTATTAAATTGAACAGGATTTATTTGCTATTATGAAAAGTTGTATTCTGGTGTGTTCCATGAACAAGGGAAACTGAAAAATATTTTAATGGCTATTTATTGTAATGGTGGTTTTAACTGTATTTATGTAAGTATTAGGGCTGTAGTACTCGAGTCCGGTCTCTAATTTAATTTTCTACCTGTTAGATTGTGTTTTATTAACCTACAGCTCCAAACTCGGTCCTAGAGGGCCGGTGTCCTGCAGCGTTTAGCTCCAACCCTAATTAAACACACTTGAACCAGCTAATCAAGCTCTTACTAGACACACTAGAAACTCCCAGATAGGTGAGTTAAGGCCAGTTGGAGCAAAACTCTGCAGGGCATTGGCCCTCCAGGATCTAGTTTGGAGACCCCTGTCCTACAGAGTTGTTACTTTGCACATGCTTTTTGATCATTACAAATAATAATGTAAAATGATTTTCTTAGATTAGGAGAAATGCTGTCTCTCGCATCACATACATGATCAATAGTTAAGTATGTGGTCTTGAAGAGGATCCTTTTTATTCTCTCATTTGGACTCGGTCTTGACTTGGACTCGAAACTTTTGGACTTGGACTTGACTTGGACTCGAACCTCTTTGGACTCGGTCTCGACTAGTCCTGGTTTTGGACTTGACAAAGCTGGACTTGCTCTCATTTGGATTCGGTCTTGACTTGGACTCGAAACTTTTGGACTCAGTCTCGACTAGTCCTGGTCTTGGACTCAACAAAGCTGGACTTGACTACAGCTCCAGTAAGTATATAACAATAAAGTGTACAACTTCTGCTCTTCTCTCAGTGGTTAGTGCGGTGGAGCTGAAAGAGAACAAACCAAACCACAACTATGAGCTCACGTCTATCTTTTTCTATTCTATCAGGCTTCTGACACTGATATATATTGTACTTGTGAACACAGTTTAATATTCATACACCAAGACGAGGGATGGGCATTGAAACAAATTTGATGATTGTGATTCCAGTTTATCTTAATGAATCCACCTTCTTAATTTGAAAAATTATTATTTGTTTTAATAATAGTTGTTTTAAGGAAGAAATTCTTATTTTCAGCTCCCAGAAGTCTGTTCAATTGTGTAAAAAAGGTCATGAGTCTTTTATTGTCATTTGAACAGTTTATTCTTTGT
>NW_015656164.1:219858-228190 GCF_001515625.1 Sinocyclocheilus rhinocerous
CAGGGCATTGGCCCTCCAGGATCTAGTTTGGAGACCCCTGTCCTACAGAGTTGTTACTTTGCACATGCTTTTTGATCATTACAAATAATAATGTAAAATGATTTTCTTAGATTAGGAGATATGCTGTCTCTCGCATCACATACATTATCAATAGTTAAGTATGTGGTCTTGAAGAGGATCCTTTTTTTTCTCTCATTTGGACTCGGTCTTGACTTGGACTCGAAACTTTTGGACTTGGACTTGACTTGGACTCGAACCTCTTTGGACTCGGTCTTGACTCGGTCTCGACTAGTCCTGGTCTTGGACTCTACAAAGCTGGACTTGACTACAGCTCTAGTAAGTATATAACAATAAAGTGTACAACTTCTGCTCTTCTCTCAGTGGTTAGTGCGGTGGAGCTGAAAGAGAACAAACCAAACCACAACTATGAGCTCACGTCTATCTTTTTCTATTCTATCAGGCTTCTGACACTGATATATATTGTACTTGTGAACACAGTTTAATATTCATACACCAAGACGAGGGATGGGCATTGAAACAAATTTGATGATTGTGATTCCAGTTTATCTTAATGAATCCACCTTCTTAATTTGAAAAATTATTATTTGTTTTAATAATAGTTGTTTTAAGGAAGAAATTCTTATTTTCAGCTCCCAGAAGTCTGTTCAATTGTGTAAAAAAGGTCATGAGTCTTTTATTGTCATTTGAACAGTTTATTCATGGTGGAAAACTAAGCTGTGAAATTTGTGAGTTAATGTAGACTCTGAACAACAACAACAAAAGCACAGCAATGCCAAATACAAAAGTACAATATAACATGACAACAATGCAGACTACACTGGTCACTGTATGTTTCGCACTGTTGACTTATACTAGTGACACAGGCAGTAAAAACTGTAGCAAATCTGAAGAAAGCAACCATTATTTGATTTTTTCTTATATTTTAGATATAGCCAACATCAGACATGTGTCAATATTTAAGATATTGACACATTAAGAGAGAATTAAGAAAGAATGATGTGAAAGAGGAAGTACAAGAGAAAGAATAAACAGCTTTTACAGTTTTTCTCGATTGCCAACACACTATAACTGATTCATTTGGCCCAATTTTCCAAACCATTCATACAGTTCTCAAAACAAAGACACGTTTCTCAAAACTTTTAACACATTTCACCTGTTTGCACACACGCTCCAATTTGCTCAGTGTTTTCTGCAAAACTCTACACAAAAACGCCATAATTTTGCACAGGTTTAACCATGTTCTCATTCAGAAAACACAAACACATAATATAATTAACTCAAGCTGTCACAAGCTGAACACAATTATGCATGTGTTAACACTAAGTAGCAAAATTGATGACACACCCATCAGAATCTCAGGTAATATAAAAAGGGCCACAGGTGATTATTTGCTTTGGAAAATGGACCCTAACCGTGAAAAAGCAGAAGTGGTGGGAGATAGAGAGGAAGGGGAAGAGGAATTGGTACCAAATACTGAAATTTTGGCACCGTGACAACACTACCGCCAAGAACAACACATTACAGTTTTTTACGATTGCTTAAGCACAATTTTGAAAACAGGGCCCGGTTTGTCAAAACACTACACACAATTAACACAACCCTACACCAAAGTAGCACAACACTTCAGATCATTTGCAAAATGGAACACTTTTGTCAAAACTATACACAACTTTATAAAAACAATATTTTGTTACCATACGAAACACACACATTTCATATGACTTTAATCTTTTTGAACCAGTTACACACTGCTGTTGCTAACCTAAAACACTTTTAGCAAGTCTAATTCTCAGTGATTAGAGTACTGTAAATGAAGTACACAGAGAAAGTGCAACTATACAATAGTTCACCAAACACTACACAAGACCAATGCTGCAGACTGACAAAAATATCATTGATTTCTCTCCATATACCCAAATCAGTCAACATGGAGAATCACAACAAAACATGTCCCAGTTGTCATGCTACTACAGTAGTGTGCATAACACTGTTAGCTCAGCAAACAGACAAACGTAAAATACTGTATCCAGTACAGGTTACAATTACAGTAAACAACAACAAACAAAAAAATAATCTGAAAAAAACTGACAATATTGTACAGAAAATACTACAGTAAACATACTATACATTATCTCTTCGCCTAGCTGGATCTGGCCAGAGAATTTCATCAACATCACAAGCAATATCCTCATTAGCAAGACAACGCGGGAAGAACCGTCTTGAATGTCGAATCCATCCTTGCACAGCTGCGGCGTCGACTTGGTCACAGGCGTCCTCCATGGCCTGAATGAGGGGTACCTGAGCCTGGGGCTGGAGATCGTAAAGCTTACAGTTGTGCAAATCTAGCCTTGTGTTTTGCTCCTTGAGTGTAAGGTTTTGCTAATTGTTGGAAAAGTTTAATTTTAGTGTGTAAGCAATCGTAAAAAACTGTAACAGTGTCATCCCTCCGAGAGTTGTCATGACAGAACTACTTGTTTTTTGACAGACTGATGTTTCTTGTCACACCTCAGAATCATTACATGAATAATTCAACTTGTTAAAAGGGTGCATTTATAATCATAATAAAATGTAAGTAATTTCTCAACTATCAGTTGGTTTGTAACAGTTAATGTAGAATCACTCATAAGTGATGAAAATATATGAATCAAATTGACTCACCTTCAGTATGTCCAGAGTAGATGTTTGAAATCAGTACTAAAACACAAAGAGAAAAACTCATTATAATGTAAACAATGAATTGACAATTATACAGATGAACAAATATTACGATATTGTGTGGGGACTGTATATGTGTATAGATAAACATGAAAACATCTGACTGGTATTTTATAGATTTGGTCATAGCAGAGAACTGTTTCAGGAACTTCAAGCCAACAGTCTGATCACGAGCAGAAGAATAAAGACAAACTCTTACTAACTGTGTACTAGTGAATATTATGGCAACAGCGACAATAACTTCACACTTCCTCTCTCAAACTCATCTTTCTCTCATATATCATAGACTAGACTCTGAGAGCAGCAAGAAAATACATAAATCTAGGAACACTAAAACACTTGATTGTTTACATAATATAATAACTATTCCACTGAAATACATTTAGTGTGACGTGACATGTGGCCAAGTATGGTGACCCATACTTGGAATAAAATAGAGAAAATAATACTCACAGAGCACAAGAGGAAGTTGACTGAGCTCCATACTGACTGAATGATGACAGACGGTTAAAGACACAGACTGTGTTAAAGCCTCAAGACTTCCTGAAACCTGCGGTCAGATCTTTAGAAATATCACGACAGATTAAAGACATACAAATGTACCTCATGTGTTACAGAAGATCTTTTGATAATGTTTGTAACATGTTTTCACAAAATGTCACACTGACTAACATACAAGTTTTCTACTGAATTGTTTTCTTGACCCATTCAGTATTAAATTGAACAGGATTTATTTGCTATTATGAAAAGTTGTGTTCTGGTGTGTTCAATGAACAAGAGAAATGGAACAATATTTTGATGGATCTTTATTGTAATGGTGGCATTAGCTGTATAGTTATACTTATGTATTTACATGACAATAAAGTGAACAACTGCTGCTCTTCTCTCACTGGTTCATGTGTTGAAGCTGAAAGAGAACAAACCAAACCACAACTATGAGCTCATGTCTATCTGATTCTATTCTATCAGGCCTCTGTCTGACACTGAATTTTGCAGAGTCTGACATTGAAATATTTGTACTTCTGAACACAGTTTAATTTTCATACACCAAGGCAAGGGATGGCCATTGAAATTTTATGATTATGATTCCAGTTTATATTATTAAATCCACCTTCTTAATTTGAAAAAAAAAAAAAAAATCTTATTTTCTGTTTAATTGTTTAATTCTGTGTAAGCTGTTTAATAGTATGAAAAGGTCACAAGTCTTTTATTGTAATTTGAACAGTTTACACATGGTGTAAAACTAAGCAGTGAAATTTGTGAGGTACTGTAGACTCTGAACAACAACAACAAAAGCACAGCAATGCCAAATACAAAAGTACAATATAACATGACAACAATGCAGACTACACTGGTCACTGTATATTTCACTGTATATCACACTGTTGACTAAGTAGTGACACAGTCTGTAAAAAACTGTAGCAAAGAAAGAAACCATTATATGATTTTTTTTTCTTATAAATATTTTTTATAAAGATATAACTGACATCAGACATGCCTCAATATTTAACTGAGAGAATGATGTGAAAGAGGAAGTACAGGAGAAAGAATAAACAGCTTGCATTAACTTGGACACATTACTAAGAATTCAGTGGTTTTCAGATCTTGTTTTGTTAGTGCTTCTTGCAGAATGAGAAATATTAGTAAAACTAAACATAAGAATTTTGATTAGTTAAGAAGCATCAATATCACTGTTGCTTGTTTTTTTTTGTAAATCTCTATTCTTATTTCAGTTTGTCGCAGTTGCTTAGACACTAAAATTCATTATAAAAGCCAAATGTCACAAACATAAAAACAAAACACATTTTCAAAAAGTATTTCTCAACTATTAAGGCTATTCTTGTGTTTCACAACTCTATTCAGCATTTGACACCATGTGTTCCTGTTCGGTAGCATTCACAAACCATCAATGCCACTAAAACCAGCAGTTCTCGCCATGTGAACACTATTATGCAGCATTTTCACACTCCAGTCAGAACCACAGGATGTGTAAACCCCCCCCCCCGGTGGATACAAAAACGCAAGCTCAAAAAACTGTTTCAAATTTGATAGTTTTCTTTTATTGCATACTAATTGTTAAAAAAAAAATATAGCATTTTGTTCCAAAGTGCAAAATAATTGACATGTAAAATCTGATTCACTGCAGTAAGAGGTCATGGTTCATTTGCTTTTACAGTGACACTGCAAGAATGTTTAACAATCATCAGCTCCAGAATATTTTAAAAGGCACTGTTTCTTTATTTTAAACATGAAAATAAGAAAAAACCTACAAAGCATCTGCTACAAAGCAGTGATACAAGTCAGACGACTTCCATTAAGGAATGAGGAATATACATGTTTATAAATTACAGAGTGGATTCATGTGGTTATAATTTGTGAAGCAAACAAACATCACAGAGGCTACATAGTGTTGCTATACTAAAACTTATATTAGGACTGAACTGCTTTACGATCGGGGTGTGTGATATATACCACTGCTCTGCTAATGACACACAGCTCTGCTTTTAACATCAAGCAGCTGATCCCACAGTAGCTACACACATCTCAGACAGCCTGATGGACATTTCAGCATGAAAAACCATCATCTACAACTCAATCTAGTGCAGTCAGAGTTTCTCGCCTTTCCAGGCACTCCAACAATACAGCAGAACTTCACCATCCAGCTAAAATCATCAATAATCATCCCAACCAGATCAGCCAGAAATCTTAGGTTAATCATTGATGACCAGCTGACCTTCAAAGACCACATTGCAAAGACTGCACTGTCAAATAGGTTTACACTGAACAACATCAGGAAGATCATATATACACTGAACAAAATTATAAACGCAACACTTTTGTTTTTGCCCCCATTTTTCATGAGCTGAACTCAAAGATCTAAGACTTTTTCTATGTACACAAAAGGCTTATTTCTCTCAAATATTGTTCACAAATCTGTCTAAATCTGTGTTAGTGAGCACTTCTCCTTTGCCGAGATAATCCATCCACCTCACAGGTGTGGCATATCAAGATGCTGATTAGGCAAGGGAAGGCAAGGCAAGTTTATTTATATAGCACATTTCATACACAATGGTAATACAAAGTGCTTTACATAAAATAAATGAAATAATAATAAAAAATAATAATCACAACAATAAAACAAGGAATTTAAAACTTTGAAAATGATTTAAAAATTGATTTAAGAGGTTTAAAATGAATTTAAAACGTTGCGATGTTCATGTTGACTTTAACAGCTGTGAGATGCCAAAAGGAGTCACTCCCAAAACGTGACTTTTACAGTAAGTAATCATGTTCAGTCTGAACTGAGAGCTGATTTACTTGAACAGGGATGCATGCTTTTTTCTCTCTGTTCATTGTTTTTATGAACTACCTACCATCATTTTTTAACTATATTTAAACAAATTTGACTAGAAAACACAAAACAAAAAAATCATGTCTTTGTCAGTGAGGAAAGAAGTGTATTTGTAGAGTAAAAGATAAACAGGAGGAGTGAGACAGATTCAGTTTAACTGATTTGTATTACAGCAATTTTCACAATAAATGCTGTTTCAAAGCAGCTTTAGTGAGCACCTTACAAACCCAAAAGCTACACATTAGCTACACAAGCTACACAAGCTACACATTATTAATGATAACGATGACCAATTTGGTGTTTAACTGAATATGACAAGCTACACATTATTAATGATAACGATGACCAATTTGGTGTTTAACTGAATATAATATAATAAATCAGACAGACATTTACCTCTTGTCCTGCAGCATTTGAAAATCAGCACGACTGTCACTAACAAATATGGACAAACTGCCAGTACAGAAGTGAGTGTGTGGAGGACAGAGATCTGAGATCCTGAATGAGACACTGAAGAATACATTTTTGTACGGTCATCTTGGCCAGGACTCCCTGGAAGAAGAGATTTCTTTTATCTCAATGGGACCTTCCTGGAAAAATAAAGGATAAATAAATAATAAAAAAGAGACACACAAGCACTTTATCACTATCCTCATTTGGAAGTCTTTTGGGGAACTATTTTTTTATCTAATATATTTTTGTTCAATAATATTTATTTATTTTGTATTGCGAGATAATTTTATGGTACTAAATATTTATGCAATAATTATGATACATTTTTCCCATTGAAAATAGTAAAAAAATAATAAAAAATTTTCAATTAATGCAGTATTTCAGATTAAAATAGAGACTAGGCCTTTAAAATCCTTTTTTTTTTTTAAGGCAGAATAGCACCTTCTGGCGAGAGCAAAAAAAAGAAAAACCTGTAATTTCATGGTGTAACCACTAGATTCCTGTATAGGACTCTATAGAGAGGCTTGCGAATTCCCTAGTTGTTTTTATACATAATTGTTTACTTTTATTAGGTTGTGGATTTAAATGTATATTAAGGCATTCTCAAAGACTACTTTTTGTCAGGATTTATATTTTTGTTGTTTTAAATGTTGATTTGAAGTGTAGGTTTTTAAATTATTATTACTACATTCAAAGCTGAACACAGAAAGCATTTTGTTACACAAAACATTACAATTCTATAAAAAAATGTAACAAAAATGAACAGGAATGCTTTATCAGAGCTTAATCCTTCTGGGTCTGATCTGATTTTGACCTCTTATTTCAGTCTTCTGACTCATTTTAGCTATATGGTTATAGCCATACCAATTCATTTGAGTATGTATAATTCTGTATGTGTGTGTGAGTGTGTGTAAGTAAGCTTTATCAGTAATCCTTCTGGGTCTGATCTGATTTTGACCTCTTATTTCAGTCTTCTGACTCATTTTAGCTATATGGTTATAGCCATACCAATTCATTTGAGTATGTATAATTCTGTATGTGTGTGTGAGTGTGTGTAAGTAAGTGTGTGTGACTGGATGTATCTGTTTTACACTCTTGATGTTTTAGAGTGTAACCCCTTCCTTGCTGTCCACTTTTAACTGCATTGTAGTTGAATTATTGATTTTATTTTACATAGTAGCAGTGTTACGGTCACACCAGTTCATGGGTGTGTGTGTACAAGTGTGTGTGTGTCTGTGCGTGTGTGAGTTGGTGTGTTGATTTTGCACTCTAGATGTTTTAGAGTTTCACCCCTTCATTGCTGTGCAATTTTTTTTCTGCATTGTGGGGGATTTGTAGATTGTACACATAAAAATGTTCAGTATTTTCAATTTTTTTTTCCTATTTCCCATTCATTTCCTATGGTTGGTCATTTTTGACCGAAGACAATGAGTGTGACTATTTTTTTACGACCACTTAGCTTTTTCGAATCATGCCCTCAATTTTCTTTTGATACAAAAATGTAAACTGTTCAGGTGAAGAGTTAATGATGAAATCAGCAATGTGAGAAGGAAATAACAGTATCTGAGCATCACAGTATCACAGCATTTACAAAAGTCCATATTATGGCTTTGACGAGTGGGGGCGGGGCCGAGAGCCGTGGGAACGGAGCGAGGCCGGTGGAGTAATTGATAATGAGCGACACCTGCACCACTCACCGGTCTCGAGTCTCACGGAGGAGCTCCGGAAGGATAAAAGGGAGGAGTGACGACCGTGTCGAGCGAGAGAGGACCAGGCCTGGAGTTTATTTTG
>NW_015656164.1:233741-236197 GCF_001515625.1 Sinocyclocheilus rhinocerous
GGCCTGGAGTTTATTTTGTGTTTTGGTTTCGTTTGTGCGCGACAGTCGTCCGCGAGGGGCTGTCCTGTCGCGCTTGTGTTTGTTTCTTTTATTAAAGTTTGTTTAAATGTCCGCCGGTTCCCGCCTCCTTCTTCCTGATCTACGAACTTTGTTACAATGGCTATTAATTTTTTATTCAATAGTACAATAAAATATTGTTTTAATTAATTAATTATTAATTTGTTACATTTATATAGCGCTTTTCTGGGTACTCAAAGTGTTTTACATGGAAGGGGGAATCTCCTCAACCACCACCAGTGTGCAGCATCCACCTGGATGATGCGACAGCAGCCATATTGCGCCAGAATGCCCACCACACCAGCTTAACTAATATTTTATTCAATAGTACAGTAAAAGATTGTTTTCAAGAATACAGTCATATATTTCAGAGATATAAAAAAAATCACCAAGTAAGTGTATTTTTCCTTACCTCTCAGGCAGAGTCAGGTAGGCGGTAATGTGCTTCCAATACATTCTTGTTCTCTCTCAACAACACTCTAACATCACACGCAGACGGCAACGCAATCTTGCTAAGCTGCGTCCTATCTGCACATCTTCTGCTGCATCTCTGTCATTTTCTGTGGGTCTCTGGAATTGTCAGTCAGCTGTCAACAAACTTCATTCTGGCCATTGCTTCTCAGTCTACTCTTAGTATCTTGGGCTTGACTGAGACCTGGATTCGTCCAGAAGACACCGCAACCCCTGCTGTTCTCTCTAACAACTTCCCTTTCTCTCACACCCCCATCAGGTTGGAAGGGTACTGGTCTTCTCATTTCTAATAATTGGAAATACTCAACCCACTCTTCCCTATGCAATACAAATTATTTTGAATTTCATGCTATTATGGTAACAGCTCCAGTTAAACTCCATATTGTAATGATTTATCGCCTTCCTGGTCAACTGGGCACCTTTATAGAGGAGCTGTATGGGCCGCGATCCTCATTCTCTGTGGATGGCAGTCCACTTGTAATCTTTGGTGACTTCAAAATCCATCTGGAGAAGCCTTACACTGCAGACTTCCACTTCCACTCCTAGCTTCATTCGATCTCAAATGGCTTACCACCACAAGCTCTAACATATCAGGCAACCAGCTTGACTTAATTTACACATGCAGTAGTATCACAGACAACATTTGGTAAAACCTCTAGACATATCTGCTCATTTCTTTATTACATTTAACCTACATATTACTACTTGTGTGCCGTCAATTCCTCTACCACTTACTTTTACTTTTAGGCAAAACCTACGCTTCCTTTCATCCTTCCATATTTCCTCTGTAGTGTCATCCTCTCTTCCCTCAACCACCCATTTCTCATCTCTGGATGTGAATACAGCAACTGACACTTTATGATCCACTTGAACTTCTTGTCAAGACAATATCTGTCTAGACAGGCCAGTGCATACTACCCCTTCTAACCTAAAAAGTTGCCCCATGTATCATCATCTTTACTGTATTTTTGCTGAGCAGTCTTTTGGGTGGCAATATCTGTCTAGACAGGCCAGTGCATACTACCCCTTCTAACCTAAAAAGTTGTCCCATGGATCATCATCTTTACTGTATTTTTGCTGAGCAGTCTTTTGGGTGGATGCAAAAAATTAAGTAGGCTTGACCAACATTTTTGTGGGGAGAATAGTTTATTGAAGATGGCAGTGTAGCAGTTCTTCAATAGTGATGTCAGCATGTCTTCCTTCAAACAATTTTACCCTTGTATGAATCCTAGCTTCTCCCAAAGTTCTGTCTGTGGGATATAATTTTATACCTGAAGATAAAAGGGCTACAAACAACAGATACTGTTAGGATCTTCCCGCTGGAGATCCTGCAATGTACAAGACGTTCCTGAGGAATGCTGTTCCTTTGTTATTCTAATGGGATGGACCATTTGGTTCACACCTTTATAGACACAGTTACATTATTTCTTTCACAGAATGACCAACTGAATGTTAACCAATCAGGTTTCAGCAATGGCCATTCAACTGAGACTGCTTTACTACCAGTCAGTATAGCCCTGCAGTGAAAGTTGATTCCAAATCATCAGTTCTTATTCTGCTGGATCTGCCACTTTTGACACTGTGAATCATCAGATTATCCTGTCTGCCATCACCGGATCTGCACTCCACTGGTTTGAATCTTATCTCACAGGTAGGTCTTTTAGGGTTTCCTGGGGAGGAGAGGTATCCAAAGATCATCACCTGGTCGAAGGGTTTTCTCTGGGATCAGTTCTTGGACCCCTCCTCTTCACCATATACACTACATCACTGGGACCCATTATACAAGCACATGGTTTCTCATACCATTGCTATGCTGATGACACACAGCTCTATCATTCATTTCAACCAGACAATCCAATAGTAGCTGCATGGATCTCAGGCTGCCTGGGAAATACCTCGACATGGATGAAGGAACATCACCTGCAGCT
>NW_015656164.1:238828-242723 GCF_001515625.1 Sinocyclocheilus rhinocerous
CTATCATTCATTTCAACCAGACAATCCAATAGTAGCTGCATGGATCTCAGGCTGCCTGGGAAATACCTCGACATGGATGAAGGAACATCACCTGCAGCTGAAACCGGCAAAGACTGAGCTTCTTATTTTCCCTGCCGCTCCCGACTCTACAGCATGATTTCATCATCCTGCTAGGTTCATCAAAAATTATTCTTTGTTCCATCATGCGCAATCAAACCTCGACAAATGTTTCAGAATGCAGTGGCACGACTACTCTGCCATGAGCCCAAAAGGGCCCACTTCACTCCTCTCTTTATCTCCCTGCACTGGTTACCTGTTGCAAAGTTCAAGATATTGATGTTTGTGTACAGAACAGGCTCAGCACCCTCCTACTTCCTCCTAACTCTTACGAATCTACATCCCCTCCAGAAGCCTGAGATCTGCAAGTAAGCGATGTCTCGTGGTAACATCACAGAGAGGCATTTTCGTTCACCTTTCCTGGCTGGTGAAATGATCTTCCCACAATTGCAGTAATTAACAGAACACCCAACGTTAGCGCGATTGGCTACATTGCTCAGCATGTACTGGACCAAGTCGAAATAGTCTTGGTTATTGGACTCGCAACCTGCCCGTGCGTGTCACCATCCGGCCCGCACCAGCATCACACCCTACACATAAATATTATTCCACCCATTACATCAAATATTAGCGGTTCACCTGCATGTACCCGCATGCAGGACTCTGGCTTCCCCCCTGTGGACAACATGATAGACAACTCTGGCCCCAGAGAGTGATTGTAAATTAAGTTTACATGAAATATGTTTGAAATTTCATTCTGCATCTTCTGAGATTTCATTGTAATCCTTCTCATAAAGTCACTGAATTAATTAACCATTAACTGTTCACCTGATTGCGTTGCCATCTGCGTGTGATGTTAGAGCATTGTTAAGAGAGAAAAAGAATATATTGGAAACATACTACCGCCTATGAAATACACTTACCTGAGATGATTTTTTTAATATATATAGCAGCTCATCGGAGGCTTTGAACTCATCTGAATATCCCACAGATTCTGAACCTGATTTTTTATTCGACACTCACAAACCCAAGTATTCACTAAGGAGAAGAAAACCCGTAGAGGCAGACGGGGGAGGGGCAAAGATAAAGAAAAGGATCACCAGACAAGGACAGAGGAGAATTTAATTTTCAATCTCACTGATCATGTTCTGTCTGAGTCTGAAGAGAATATTTTAAACAAAGGGTTATCTTTTGTCCCTACCACACATACGAACCCTTTCAGACTCAAAGTGGAATTGTATAAATTTTTTCGTTCTTTAAAATTGAGGTACTTTTTTGACAAGAACCCTACAGCCCCCGCAATAGGAAGGGTTTATACTCCTTTTAAAACATTTAAAACAATCTGCCCTCCTACATCTAATGCATCGATTGACACCTTTGTAAAGCTGGTCGAGAGGGATAAGAGGGATATTCTCCACCAAAGAAGACCACTGGTGTCCAACTGCACCCAGGGTGAACTACAAGCTCTCCATTCTCTGCAGAAAATGAACAAAGTTGTGGTTAAGCCTGCAGATAAAGGGGGTGGCATTGTTTTAATACCCAGGGAATCTTACGATCAGGAAGTGCAACTCCAAATTAATAATGATGAATTCTATGTTAAGTTGAATGTGGATCCTACTCAATCCTTTAAGAAAGAAAAGAAAGAAATCCTTACATCAGCTCTCAGCAATCAAATGATTACAGAAACGGAACTGCAGTTCTTAACATTCTTAACATGCGTGAGGCCTGTTTTGTATGTGTTGCCTAAAGTACACAAGACACTTCAAAATCCCCCAGGACGTCCAATCGTCAGTTGTATAGGATCTCTCACTGAACCTTTATCAATTTTTATTGACCACTACCTCAGACCAATTGTTGCTGAACAGCCTTCATATTTGAGAGACACAAGCGACTTTATTGATCAGCTTAAATCAGTGAAGGTGGACAGAAACAAAATTAGTGACTCTGGATGTAGTCAGTTTGTATACTAATATTCCACATTCTGTGGGTCTTGCCGCAATGAGACATTTTTTGGATTTAAGAAGTGACCTTACACCTTCCACACAACTTCTTGTTGATATGGCAGAACTTGTATTGACTAAGAACTATTTTTTATACAATAAAGAGTTCTATCTACAGAAGAATGGCACAGCAATGGGAGCGACTTTTGCACCAGATTATGCATGCTGTTTCATGTCATTTTTGGAGCAGGAATACATCTACAAAAATAATCCTTTTTTGCCTTATCTTATTTTTTATAAACGTTACATTGATGACATTTTTCTAATTTGGACAGGAGATGATGATGATTTGGACCGTTTTGTTGATCTTTTAAACAACCTTATTCCAACAATCAAATTTAATATGGAAACAAGTTTGAACAAGATCAGTTTCTTGGATACTTATGTTTGTGTTGATGACCATACTTTATTTACAACTCTGTATAGAAAACCTACGGATCGGAATAGTATTCTTCATGCCAAAAGCTTCCATCACATTCCTCTGAAGAAAGGTCTCCCTTACAGTCAATTTCTTCGAATCAAGAGGATTTGCACAAACACTGATGATTTTGAGGTGGAATGCGATAAGATGTACGAACAGTTTCTTCTTAGAGGATATCCTGATAAATGGCTTAAGCAAGCAATTGAAAAGGTAAAATCTACACCAGTTAAATCAAAATCCAAGACATCTCAAAGACCTCCTTATATGTGTTGTACAACTTTCACTGTTCATAGTCAGACATTAAAGTCTATCATCAATAAACACTGGCATGTTCTGAGAGCTGATGATATCGGATACAGAATCTTCAAGGAGCCTCCCCTTTTTTCATATTATAGGGGACGTAACATAAGAGATAATTTAGTCAGTTCGGATACCTTCATTAAGGAGAACAAATATGTGACTTTGGATCATTCCACTGGCTTCTTCCCATGCAGGATTTGTTCAGCTTGTGAAAATGCAATTAAAACGGATTCTTTCACTAGCACCACCACTCAGAAAACATTCAAAATTAGAGAGACTATCACTTGTTCATCGTCTTTTGTTATTTATCTTATTTCATGCCCATGTGGTCTACAGTATATTGGCAAGACTAATCGTCAATTAAAGACCCGTATCAACGAGCACAGGAGCTCTATTAGAAGGATGGACATTCATTCTCCTGTAGCCAGACATTTTGTGGATGCTGACCATAAACTTAGTGATATGAGATTTACAGGTATTCAGAGATTGATCAGTTCAAGAAGAGGTGGTGATTCTAACAAAAGACTGTTACAATGTGAAGCTAAGTGGATCTATTATATGGACTGTGTATATCCGAAGGGATTAAATGAAGAACTTCAATTGTCTTGTTTTTTATGAACAGTACTTTTGTTAACTCCAACAGACAACCATTGTTCTCTAATTTGATGTAAATTATCCATTGCTCTACATATACACACATTGTGGCCTTTTTTTTTTTTTCTCTCTGTGTGTGTCCTGATTGATCATGTGATCTCTTTAATTATCATGTGATTCCTTAAATTAAGATGGCTTCTAGTTCTAACACTGTTAGCTTGGCATTGAAAATGGTCAACATGTGACCGAAACGTTTGCCTTGTTTTATTCAGTAAATTGCATATATCGTTCTCATCTCGCTTGTGATGCTTTAATGTTTGAATGTGCGGACTCTTTTCAAGCTCTTCATCTTTGGGTAACCTTTTTTGGTCCACGCACTTCAGTTGGATTTTTTTGAAGGCGCGGTGAGTCTCTGGCTGCTTCTCTGACACAGCATGATTGTGAATCGCCGACAGCTCCAGATATTTTGCATGCCAAATATTTTGCGGGCGTCGGCGACGTGTCGGTGATTCCCTCAGATCGC
>NW_015656164.1:244142-244400 GCF_001515625.1 Sinocyclocheilus rhinocerous
ACAAAGAGTGAAAAATTTAAGGGGGTCTGAATACTTTCCGTACCCACTGTATATATATATATACACACATATATACAGTATATATACACACACGACCCCAATTCTAGAGAAGATGGGACATTTTGTAAAATGCAATAAAATTAAGAATCTGTGATTTGTTAATTCTCTTTAACTTTTATTGACATTTACATTACATTTAGTAGACACTTTTATCCAAAGCCACTTACAAATGAGGACAATGGAAGCAATCAAAATCAA
>NW_015656164.1:244834-246041 GCF_001515625.1 Sinocyclocheilus rhinocerous
AATAGAATGGAAAAAGAATAGAGCAAGCTAGTGTTAGAGGCCTTTTTTGCTTTTGTTAATTGTATAATAAATAAAAAGAAAACATATAGAATACAAAAAAGAATAAAAAGAATAGAGAAGCTAGTGTTATTTTATTTTTTAAGAAAACAAGCTGTTAGTAAATGAATAGAGTGCAACTCTAAAAGGGCTTTTTTTTAAAGAATATAATTAGAATAGAGAGTGCTAGAGTTAGAGGGTCAAATAAAGATGGAAGAGATGTGTTTTTAGCTGATTCTTGAAGATGGCTAACGACTCAGCTGCTCGGATTGAGTTGGGCAGATCATTCCACCAGGAGGGAACATTTAATGTAAAAAAAAATTATTTAATAAATACATACATTTTATTTTATTAAATTTTATTGTATTATTTATTTTAAATAAATATTTAATTGACTAAAGTACAAAGAAAAGATCTCTAAAGTATTCACTGACCAACGTAAATATATTTTGTAAATATGAACAAATTTAGTTTTTGACGGCTGCAACGCATTCCAAAAAAGTTGGAACAGTGGCAAAATAAAAGTGTATATAGGCAATATAAAAGGTTATAGAATATCCACGTTAAACTGTTTTAAAACAGTTCACAGTAAGCAGGTGAACTGGTAATAATAGGTCAAGGTATCATGTTTGGGTATAAAAGGAGCATCTCAGTCAGAGGCGGACAGTAGTGAAGTATTTTTACTTTACTCAAGTAAATTAAAAAAGTATCTGTAGTTTATCAGAGTGTTTTTCTTTGGAAAACTTTACTTCACTACATTCCAAAGCATAATGTCATACTTTTTACTGCACTGCACTTCATTTCATAAATAAATGTTGTTGTTTGTTTTACCTTAAGAACAAGAATACTTAAGAACATTAAAAATGTAGTATTTTCTTGTATTCAAGTAAATCTTTGAATTACTTTTACTTGAGTAAAAGTAAGAAAGTAATAGATTTCTAATTTAATTAAGTATTAAATTATATTTAATATGAAACATAATGCAGTAAAAAGTACAATATTATGCTTTGGAATGTTGTGAAGTAAAGTTTTCTAAAGAAAAACACTCTGATAAAGTACAGACACCTGAAAAGTACCTTTACAGCAGAGTAAAAGTACTTCACTACTGTCCGCCTCTGGTTAAATGTGAAAATAATATGATATAATATGTTGCATTAATTTGATCAAGTGA
>NW_015656164.1:246053-247234 GCF_001515625.1 Sinocyclocheilus rhinocerous
AAAGTATCTGTAGTTTATCAGAGTGTTTTTCTTTGGAAAACTTTACTTCACTACATTCCAAAGCATAATGTCATACTTTTTACTGCACTGCACTTCATTTCATAAATAAATGTTGTTGTTTGTTTTACCTTAAGAACAAGAATACTTAAGAACATTAAAAATGTAGTACTTTCTTGTACTCAAGTAAATCTTTGAATTACTTTTACTTGAGTAAAAGTAAGAAAGTAATAGATTTCTAATTTAATTAAGTATTAAATTATATTTAATATGAAACGCAGTGCAGTAAAAAGTACAATATTATGCTTTGGAATGTTGTGAAGTAAAGTTTTCTAAAGAAAAACACTCTGATAAAGTACAGACATCTGAAAAGTACTTTTACAGCAGAGTAAAACTATTTCACTACTGTCCGCCTCTGATCTCAGTCTTTGCCAGAGGCGGACAGTAACTAAGTACATTTACTTGAGTATTGTACTTAAGTACACTTTTTGAGTATCTGTACTTTACTTGAGTATAATTTTTTTTGGAACTTATGACTTTAACTTCACTACATTTGAAAGACAAATATTGTACTTTTCACTCCACTACATTTCTATCAAGATCCTCGAAGTAGAAAGTCGTTAGCAGTTAGACAGTTTATCAGTAATCACTCTTGTAGGTTTACATGAAGTGATTTCCCAGCATTTTTTGAACACTGACCAGTTCCAAATGTGATATTTAATTACAACAATTCAATAATGAGAAGTTAATATTGTGGTATATATTAGACACAATATTGTCTGATTTTGCTAAATTGTGTACGTGAAAATATTACCTATAAAGCAACAGAAGAACTGTTGTGCATCTCCTAATAAAACACAATAGGTGTTGGACTTGAAGCAGCACTGCACAGACCGTTCTGTATGTGACATCAAAGTACAGCGAGAGAGATTAGACAGCATTTTTACAATTTTTGTTTTGATGTCAAAAGTCTTGCTGTTTTGCTTTTTTGTTAAAGCAGTGTTACTGTTGTAGTACTTTCACTCAAGTAATGGAGTTGAGTACTTTGTCCGCCTCTGGTCTTTGCAAACAAAGCTGGATCATGGCTCATCACTTTGTGCCAAATTTCCCGAGAGAAGTGTCAAATAAATCAAAAATCACATTTCGCAATGCAAAATTGCAAAGAATTTAGGTCTTTCACCAAG
>NW_015656164.1:247315-247615 GCF_001515625.1 Sinocyclocheilus rhinocerous
TACATCAATTCTATGCAGCGATGCTGCCGGGTTTTCTGGGCCAGAGCTCATCTCAGATAATCAAAAAGACAATGTGTGCTGTACTCAGATCAGTCTACATTTCAACTTGTTTCTGGGAAAAATGGATTTCGAGTTCTCAGTCCCAAAGACCAAAGGGACCATCCAGACTTTCATTAGCGACAGAAGCAAAAGCAAACATCTGTCATGGTATGGGGGTGCAGCAGAACAAACAGCATGGGTGACTGGCATATGTGCGAAGGTATCATTGACATGGAGGCATATATTGGGATTGTACAGAGA
>NW_015656164.1:247892-257197 GCF_001515625.1 Sinocyclocheilus rhinocerous
TAAAACAATGTGCATAACAGACATTTTTTTACAGTCCAATTAATTCCTAAAGGATAAAATCTAGTTCTTCCCTACACGTTTTCTCGTTGAATATCCTGTTTTACTCAGAAGTCGAAAGGGTTACGATGCTGGTTCATGTTGACTTTAACAACTGTGAGATGGCAAAAGGAGTCACTCCCAAAATGTGACTTTTACAGTAAGTCAGCATGTTCAGTCTGAACTGAGATACTGAGAGATTCCAAGATGAAGCTGAAGTTTTCTCACCATCACGACAGATTAAGATCAGATTGCAGTTTCTTGCTCTTCAACAGATGCAACTGTTAAATACACACAAGACAATCAAGCCTTTACTTGTACAGGTATGTATGTTTTCTCTCTGTTTATTGTTTATCAACTACCTACCTTCATCTTTTACATATATTTAATCCAGCGGTTCTCAATTCTAGTCCTCACGCCCCCCCCCGCTCTGCACATTTTGCGTGTATCTCTTATTGCTTCAGACGTTTCTTCAAATTGAATGTAAGTGCCCTGCGAAGTGGACATCACAGGATATTCTGCCATGATTCCAGTTCAAAGCGAACGTATATGTTGCATTTAAAAGGTCATTAAAGTGTACGAGATGTGAATTTAAATTGTATTTATTTACAGATACATTTATGTCACACTTCACGTTCTAGTAAGTTTTGTCCGTCTGTGAAGACACTGCAGGCAGTGGCTTAGCGCAAATGTGAATGAATGTTCCGAAGAAGTAAACTTCACCGGATTTCACCTGCTCAGGGAGTAGGAAGCAATGAACAATGTGTAGGGATCGTGTCGGGGGAGGAATGAGGAGCTATGGGAGAATGACTGGAATTGAGAACCTCTGATTTAATCAAATTTGACTAGAAAAGAAAAAACAAAAAATCATGTTATTTGTCAGTGAGGAAAGATGTGTATTTGTAGAGTGAACGGATTTCTTTTGCAGATTCAATTTAACAGATTTGTATTACAGCAATTTTCACAATGAATGCTGTTTCAAAGCAGCTTTAGTGAGCACCTTACAAACCCAAAGCATGACAAGCTTAAACATTTCTTGAAATTATGCCTCTTTTTTTGCAAAACTGTAAACACAAATCCATAACTTCTAACTCGATTCCCCAAACTTCCTATATCAAAATGAAGTTCTCCACTCAAAACAACTCGCTCTTGCTGAAAAACCAAACTTTGCTCTCAGACATGACACACAAACCCTCAAAAACACACACACACTAGAACATAGTCGTACACACTGATGAGATCAATTGAAAACAATGCTACAAAAACCGTAATAAGTTGCGTTGCTTGTGGTCCCCTCCCCAAAAAAACTAAAAAAAAATTCACATCATGAACACAACAAAAGGCACAACAAAAATGCAATACATGCATTTACATTTAATCATTTAGCAGAGGTTTTTATCCAAAGCGACTTACAAATGAGGACAATAGAAGCAATCAAAACTAACAAAATAGCAACAATATGTAAGTGCACATGAAAAGTGTCGGTTATCATAACGGTACACGTAGCAAGGTATATATATAGCTAGTATGTTTTTTTTAAATAAAAAAAGATGATAAATAGATAAAGTAGAATTAAAATAGAATAGAATAGAAAGTGCTGAAGTTAGAGGGTCAAATAAAGATGGAACAGATGTGTTTTTAGTCGTTTCTTGAAGATGGCTAAGGACTCAGCTGCTCGGACGGAGTTGGGCAGGTCATTCAACCAGGAGGGAACAGTTAATGAAAAAGACAGTGAAAGTGATTTTGTGCCTCTTTGGGATGCACAATAATGTGCCGTTCACTTGCAGAACGCAAGCTTCTAGAGACACATAACTCTGAAGTAATGAATAAACAATATTTTCTATGTCTATGAAAACTATAAAAATAATTTTTTTAATGAGAATTTTTGTTTTGATTAAATCTATATTTTTTTGTTTGGATCAAAAATAAAATTTAAATTAATTGACTTTCTTCAACAAGAAAAATGTACTTTGTGCCAGGTTTTAAAAAATAGTTTTCATAAACAGAGAAAATATTGTTTAGGGCAAGTTATTTATTTTTCATTGGCTCAAGTTAAAAAATATAGATGTGATTGGTTCAAGAACTGAGCCCTGAGGCACCCCGGTAGCTAGATGTTGCGACTTGGACACCTTACCTCTCCAAGATACCTTGAAGGACCTATCTGAGAGGTAAGACTCAAACCACTGGCCTGCTGTTCCTGAGATGCCATTTTCCAATAGGGTTGATAGGAGAATCTGGTGGTTCACCGTAAACAAGGAGTTGTGTTGCATGTTCTGAAAGAAAGGGCCTGATCTTCCTAATGTTGTATAAAGCAAATCTGCAGGACCGGGCAGTTTTAGCAATGTGGTCTGAGAAATTCAGCTTATCATCAATCACAACTCCAAGGTTTCTAGCTGTTTTTGAAGGAGTTATGGTTGATGAGCCTAACTGGATGGTGAAATTTTGATAAAGTGATGGGTTTGTTGAAACCACAAGCAGTTCTGTCTTAGCCAGGTTGAGTTGAAGGTGATGGTCCGTCATCCAACAAGAAATGTCTGTTAGACATGCTGAGATGCGAGCAGCTATCGTCGGATCATCAGGATGGAATGAGAGGTAGAGTTGAGTGTCATCAGCATAGCAGTGATATGAAAAGCCATGTTTCTGAATGACAGAACCTAGTGATGCCATGTAGATAGAGAAGAGAAGTGGTCCAAGTACTGAGCCCTGAGGCACCCCAGTAGCTAGATGTTGCGACTTGGACACCTCACCTCTCCAAGATACCTTGAAGGACCTATCTGAGAGGTAAGACTCAAACCACTGGCGTGCGGTTCCTGAGATGCCATTTTCCAATAGGGTTGATAGGAGAATCTGGTGGTTCACCGTATCAAAAGCAGCAGACAGATCCAGCAAAATAAGTATAGAAGATTTGCCAGTCTTAGGGCTTCAACAACTGAAAGCAAGGCAGTCTCGGTCGAATGTCCACTTCTGAAGCCAGATTGGTTGCCGTCCAGGAGGTTGTTCTGTGTGAGAAAGGCAGAGACTTGGTTGAACAACTCGTTCAAGTGTTTTTGCAATGAAAGGTAGAAGGGAAACTGGTCTGCAGTTCTCTAAAATAGTTGGGTTAAGAGTGGGTTTAGAAGTTGGATTATATGAGCCTGTTTAAATGTTGAGGGAAAAACACCAGTGTGAAGGGATGTGTTAATGATGTGAGTGAGTGCAGGTTCAATGGCAGGAGAAATGGCTTAAAGGAGATTAGATGGAATAGGATCAAGCGGACAAGTAGTAGGATGATTGGAAAGGATGAGTTTAGAGACTTCTGCCTCAGAGAGTGGAGTGAAGGATGAAAATGAGTGTATATTTACTGGTAAGATGTGTTTGACAGTTTGTGGTGTGGCAAATTGTGCACTGAGGTTTGTAATTTTATTAATGAAGAATGTGGCAAAGTCTTCAGCTGTTAGAGTTGATAAAGGAGGGGGAGGAGGGGGACTAAGGAGGGAGGAAAATATTTTAAAGAGCACGCGAGAGTTAGGCGAATTGTTAATTTTGTTGTGATAGTATGTCCTTTTAGCAGTGGAGACATTAGCAGAGAATGAAGAGAGGAGTGATCGATATACACTAAGGTCAGTAGGATTTTTGTAATGTACTATAGGAGTACAGTACAATACAGCAAACAACAACAAAAATTATTATTCTGCCCCAGCATTCCGTTTTTGGTCTGGGACAGGTCAAATGACCTCGTCAACATCACAGGCTATATTGGTCCTGGCCAGGCAGTGGGGTAAAATCCTCTTGCATGCCTGATCCAACCCTGGCACACATCAACTGAAATATCTGAGACTGCTTGTTTTCTTGCCCTTCCCATTCCTCTTCCATGCGGTCGTCCTCCTCCTCTTCCTTCTCCTCTTCCTCTCCGTACTTCTCCTCCTCTTCCTTTATTTCTTTCTCCACTCCCCACTTCTCCTCCTCTCTGGTGTCCTCTTCCTTCACATCTCTCTGGATCCATTGTTTTGCACCTGAATGAGCTGACTTTGGCCCTTGGCTATCTATCCATCAAAGGTTCTGATTGGTGTGTGATGAATTTTGACTCCTAGTGTTTCCGCTTGGGTAATTGCATGCTAATTGAGCTCAAACTGTGGTGACTTGAGTGAACAATATTGAATGCTAGTGCTTTCTAAATGACCACATGGCGTAAGCACTGAGAAATATAGGGATTTGTGTGTAGAGTTTTGCAGTAACAGTTCACCAAATCTGACTCATGTGCCAAAGCAGGGGAATAGTATTTATAGTTTAGGGAAATGGGTGTGCTTTTTAAAAAAATGGCATTATGGTTTTGAAATTTTAGTTCAAATGCCTGGTTATAGTGTTTTAGCAATCAAGAAAAACTGTAAAGATGATGACCAATTTGGCGTTTAACTGAATATAATGTAATAAATCAGACAGACATTTACCTCTCATCCTGCAGCATTTGAAAATCATCACGACTGTCACTAACAAATATGGACAAACTGCCAGTACAGAACTGAGTGTGTGGAGGACAGAGATCGGAGATCCTGAATGAGACACTGAAGAAGAGACACACAAGCACTTTATCAAGCACCATATCTGAACGAGAACATTAGAAGAAATCAACCAGCTCACAGTTTCATTGACTCTCACCTGTGACTGAGATCCAGCTCTTGGGTGACTCCCCTCTCTCTGGGTGTTTGCAGTAGTAGAAACCCTCATGTAGCTTTGAGACAGTAGAGATGATCATCTCTGTAGTTTGATTCTGGATGAGTGACCCATCTTTATAGAAATCAGCTCTGAGGTTTAATGAGGTTGTATTTTGATCTAAACAGCGTAGAGTCAGAGTATCTCCTTCGGTCACCGGATGAACAGGATTCTCCAGAATCACACCAACTACAGAAACAGAGCAAACATCAACTGACAAATAGTAAGAATGTATCAACAGTGTGGTGGTAACAACAACAACAATAATAATAATCATAATGCATTTTATTTAGAGATGCCTTTCAAAACACTCAAGGACTCCTCAATGACAACTTAATGACAATCATAAAATACAAGACCGTAATACATTCAAAGCAACATCTATTCAACATTAAAGATAACCCATAAATTAATATTAATCAGTAAACGCTCATTTAAAAAGATGAGTTTTAAGACATGATTTTAAAGTAAGAAGACAATCACTTTCACATAGAATTTGTCAAAGTGCAACGGACAGGAACGTGACAATGAAGATCTAAACGTGAGCTTTTATTAAAACAGATCATAGTCAACACAGGCAGGGTCCAACACCAGCAAACAACTACATCCAGGGCAAGGCAAAAGAGTAATCCAATACAGGCAGTGGTCAGGGCAGGCAGCAAACAATCACAAAAACAAGGAAACAGTCCATAGTCCAAAAACACAGGCAAGGCAAGATAAACATGGAATATGCTCAGAAACGTCCACTAACAGTGGAACAAGCCTGCATCCTAATGGGCATTCTATCCATCCTAAATTCTATGTGATATTGGTAATTTTCAATACTATTTAGGGCAGATAGGGTGGAAAGTATGCACATTGGTACGCAGGGCATGCCTTCACGATCAGAGCGTGTTTGTGTGCATCTTTTATAATCCTCCAGACAGGAAACAAGGGTGTAGTTCCTAGGCATGGGGTGTTGTGGGAAATGGAGTCCAGAAACAGTGGCAAAGGTCTGGGATGGAGTGCCCTCTAGAGGAGCTCATTGGCAGTCCAGCTGGACATCTTGACAAAAAAAAGAGTACCATAATCGAGGAGCAGCACAGCTGAATGCTCTGAACGACATAGTGGTGAAATTAACAGGAGGAATAACAAGAGAAACACACAAGGAAGATCTAAGAGTGTAAATGTGAATTAGGGATGTGCACATCAATGCTGGAGTATCGATATATCGATACTCAGAAGCTTCTAATTTGGTATCAATATTTTCTAAAAAGTATTGATATTTTAACTATATGAATAATTTCTGCATAACTAAATGTTTTTAGCACTGTGTACAGGATGGTCGATGACGGTTTGTATATAGGACGTTACACACTGATCAGTCTGCAGCGGAATGCGAGCAATCATGTGCCATTCAGCTACGTACTCAACAAACATGCACACTTCCGCATTAAACAGAATGGCATGATGGCAGAAAGGAAACGTAGCATGGTGTGGTGCTACTTCTTAACAGTGGAAAAAAATATATTGCACGATGCAATATTTGTGATAAGAAAGTCACACACAGCAACAATACAAGCAGCCTTTTTAAACACTTACAGACAACACACCCTGAAACTTATAAAGAGGCGGAACAAAAACAAGCTGCCAAGTTTTACAGGAGAGTTTTAAGGGAGGCAAACACTATCCAGGTACAAAGAGCACAGTAAGTAGTGAACTTATTAACTGTACTCCCGCTCCCTCTCTCTCTCTCTCTCTCTCTCTCTCTCTGAGTGCATGCTGGGAGCGAGTGGGCAGAGCTGGATGTGTGTGGAGTGAGAGCGTTTGCCTGCGAGTTGAGTGAGTTTTTCTATCTTTTTCTATCCTTTTATTATATTCGGGTAGAGCTGTTGGTGATTTGTTTCAGGGGTTTTGCTACAGTTAAAGAAAGTAAGGCGCTGAATGAACAGCGCAATTGTTTTGTCCTTAGATGACGTAAATAAAGTTAATGAGATCATTGCGAGTGGAATCGTCATAAACAAGGCTTATACAGCAGTAAAGCCTTTGATGCAACCAGCGAAAAATCTCATTCAATCAATCAATCAATCAACATTTATTTATATAGCACATTTAAAACAACACCAGTTGACCAAAGTGCTTTACATGTCTAAAAAGTACTCAAACAAACATAATGCACACAATATCCATCACTGCTCAGTATCCCAAAAGCTAGGGTCAACTGTATGCCACAGAGTAAAGGTGTGTTTTCAACATTGATTTAAAACAGTCAAATGAGTCACATGATCTAATGTGCAATGGGAGACTATTCCAAAGACGTGGGGCTGCCACAGAGAAGGCTCGATCACCTTTGGTTTTCAACCGTGATCTGGGAACTGTAAAAGCAGACTCTGTGATGATCTTAGAGGTCTAGCAACACAGTGCTGCTGTAACAGACATGAAATGTACTCTGGAGCAACACCAGTTGACCAAAGTGCTTTACATGTCTAAAAAGTACTCAAACAAACATAATGCACACAATATCCATCACTGCTCAGTATCCCAAAAGCTAGGGTCAACTGTATGCCACAGAGTAAAGGTGTGTTTTCAACATTGATTTAAAACAGTCAAAATGAGTCAAATGATCTAATGTGCAAGGGGAGACTATTCCAAAGACGTGGGGCTGCCACAGAGAAGCCTGGTCCACCTTTGTTTTCAAACCGTGATCTGGGAACTGTAAAAGCAGACTCTGTGATGATCTTAGAGGTCTAGCAACACAGTGCTGCTGTAACAGACATGAAATGTACTCTGGAGCAAGGCCATGCAAACCTTTAAAAACCATTATCAAAACTTTATATTGGACTCTAAAATCAACAGGAAGCCAGTGCAGCGAAGCCAGCACTGGAGAAATGCTGGACCACTTCCTTAGTGCCAGTCAACAGTCTAGCTGCAGCATTTTGTACTAGCTGCAGCCGTGAGAGCAGATTCTTAGACAACCCTAAATATAATGAGTTGCAATAATCCAATCTGGATTAAATAAAAGCATGACAAACGGTAGGGCTGGGTATCGAGTTCGATACTTTTTAGGCACCGACCGAATTGCCTCGATACCATCGAGTATCGAAAAACGTCTCGTCGTTCGGTACCAAATTTCGATACCTAAGGGGTTAATCTCATCAACGCCAGTAAGGTGCAGATCGATCAGTGTTTGACACCCGCGAGAGCGATGCGAAAACGTACGGAGCAGTCTGCTCGTGGTATCTTACTATAGCCTAATACACCGATAGGTCTGCACAGTCGGTCCGCGACTGTGACACTCAGAGATGTGGCTCACACGTGAGTATTTAGTGTGAATGCGTCCCAGCCCCCGTAGCTGTAAGGCTACATTTACACTGGTGCGCTTTTGTTTTAAAATGAAAACGATCCTGGTCTTATATTATTTGTTATATTTGGGAGGTCTGTATAAAAGTGCAAAAATCACAGGCCTAGTCAGATCCACTTTAAAAACTTGAACTTCAAAACAAAATAATAATGAAAATTAAATAATAATAATAATAATAATAATAATAATCCTTTGGGAGAACACTCCCACCCTGACCCCCTGTCCTTGGAGAGTTCAAGGAAGAAAAGTCACAAGGAGAGGCTTCAGCAAGAGAGTCCTGATCACCCTCATTAAGCCACGTCTCAGTCATAAAAAGAAAGTCCAGGCCATGTGAAGAGATAAGATCATTAATTAAATTTTTTTTTATTAATAATAGACCTGATATTTATCAGGGCCATTTTCACAGACAAATCGACAGAAGCCTCATTTCGATACGTTGGAGGCACATATTCCAAAGTACGAAGGTTATCAAAATAAATCCCCCTCTTCTTTGAATGACGTCGAATAATTTTGAATCCCGATGACACTTCCCGACAAGGGGAAACAACCGCAACCAGCTCAGAGTACCTTAGATCCCAGAGTCGCAGTGAGAGATACTGGAATGCAAAGTCGAGGTCATCCACCACTGAACTTGCGTGTCCGGCCAGACCAGCAGCGAAGGCACACGAACGTGCAGTCCTCAGTCTCACCAGCACGCCTTCTCGCTTGCCCCGTCTCCTGCTACGTTTCCTTCAGTATTGGAAACAATCCATGAGCCCGCACCAGTTCTCCGAGGCACACGCCGTGTACGGAGGATCGCATGTCTTATGACCACCCGAGTGCCAACTAGAAGCCACAACAGCCGACTTTCTAAGACTTAGCAGGAACTCGTGCTCATACACGTGAAGCGAGCTGACTCGGTGCACGAGCAGTGATGAAAACAGGACAAGAACAGGTAACACGTAGGACACACACAACAGACGGCAAGCCGAATTACACACAGGCGCCATCTTGGAACATTTAAAATAAAAATGTGTTAAGTCTTATGCTGCATTCAAGTCCTCCTGGGACGTTCGTACTTACGAGTTGACAAGTCGTAATTACGACGTCAGGTGCGTTCAAGTCAGTTTAGTCGGCACAAGATGGCGGTGTACCTAATTTTAATAAATTACAAGAAAATACAACAGGGTCTGTTAACTCTGCTTATAGAAAATGAAGAGCAAAGAATTCGCATCAGGTGTGTTTTGCATTTTTTATATTT
>NW_015656164.1:257323-270826 GCF_001515625.1 Sinocyclocheilus rhinocerous
GATTTCATTAACTAGCTGCGTAACAAGAACATGACCAATTTAAGTTTATAGGACAACTAAACTATCAATTTAAAAAAAAAATTACCGCAAACTACAGACGTTGCATCCATCGATTCCGCCATGTTTCTCATTGACACGCCTCCAACTCGGAAACTCGGGGCTTAAAGAAAATTTCGAGTTTCCCCACTCGTAATAACGACTTTGTGGTGGCGTTCATGTGCGTTCAACTCGTAAATACGATCTATCCGACATGACTTGAACGCACCTTTATAGTCATCAATAATTTGGTGGCTTCAACATTCTGGCATCGCTTGGCATGTACTGAGCCACCTAGTGGACTTCTTGCAAAACTACAAGCTCTCATTGTGGACTTTTTTTTTGAATAAGTTTCACTGGGTGCCGCAGAGTGTACTATATCTCCCTAAGGAGGAAGGGGGACAAGGACTAGTACATCTGGCCAGCAGAGGAGCAACTTTTCGTTTACAATTTATTAAAAGATTTTTAACTGGACCAGAACATCTTGTTTGGAGGAATGTCGCTAACTTTATTTTGAGTCAAGCTGGAGGCCTGAGACTGGACTCTGCTTTGTTTTTAATGGACGCTAGCAAAATTCAGCTGAATGGACTGACCCCATTCTATAAAGGGGTCTTTAGAATATGGAGCTTATTCAAGAAAAGTAGAGGGGCTTTTTGGTTTGTCTTTATATTGGTTATTAGAAGAACCGACTGTGTTTGGAGCTAGATTGGATGTATCAAGTGAAGCTGCATGGGGTTTTTAAAATGCAATGTGCAGAGCAAGAAAAGTTCAATTGTGTCACATAATAGCTGCTGGGGGTCCCGAGTCAAATAATTCACAAAAGGTTGCTTCTTGCATTGGAGTTAGATCAACAAGATTAGCAGGGAAATTACTGGATTTCTTTAAAACAGAATCTTACGGTAGAGGAAAAGTCTCTCCTTATAAGCTATGGTGAAGGAAAGGTGGTTCCAAACAACAAGGATCCTTTTCCAGAAGTTTATATTGTTCCTGATGTTAAAGGTGCAGATGGGGAATTGTTGAAGAACTTAGAGGAACTAACTATTAATGAGGCTAACAGCAAAACATTGTATAAAAGCGGTGTTAAAATTTTAAACTTGAAAGTTTTAAGCAGAAAAGTTGATACTGTTTGGAGAGACAAATTAGGTTTGGATCAGAGTATAAAACCTGTGTGGAGAGTTTTTTATAAACCTCCTTTGGAAAAAAAAGGTGGGGGATCTCCAATGGAGAATTTTACACAGTTTTGTGCATGTTATCAATCCAAATGTTTGTAATCCATGTCCTTTTTGTGAAAAAAAAAAGAAACAATTTTTAATTGTTTTGTGGAGTGTACAAGATTGTGCTATTTATTAGATTTTCTTACATTGTTGTTTGGTAAGTTAGATTAAATTTGTACTATTCAGATGTTTTATTCTTGGATATCGATATGTAGCGAAAAACAAGATAAAATGTCAACTTTTGAATTTCATTGTGGGAGAAGCAAAAATGGCAGTATATATATATAAGCAGGAGGAATAAAATTGAAGGGTCAGAAGGATGAGAAGTTGTATCTATTTTTAAAAATCGGATAGAAGCAAGAATGTGGGGTTTAAATTTTATAAGATGATGAAATAACTAATTTTCTTTTCGGTTCAGTGGTGTTACAATGATGCAATTTGCTCTGTTGTTCACAAACTTTTATTTTTTTTCTTGTTTGTTCCAATGATTGATGCTAATGATTGATCAATGATTGATTATTGATGCTAAATCAATTTAGTTTGAGTCACTATTGTATTACGATTGTTTTGAGAGTGTAAAAGGTGTGAAATTTTTTTGGTTAAAATTCAAATTCTCTCTCTCTCGTTACCATTAGGTGAATAAGAATACATATAAAGTGTGTGTGCGTGTGTATGTGTGTGTGTGTGTGTGCGCACGTCTGCGTGTATGGGGAATGTACTAGTATTCCTTACGTTATAGAGACCAAAAACATCCCCACAAGAAGTATAATAATACCTAAGGTTGCAAAAAGGTGGAACATTTCCAGTAAATTTCAGAAATATTACAGAAATGTTGTAAATTTTCCAGGATTTTTTTGAAAGTTCTGGGAATTTTTGGAAAGTTTTCGGAAATTTACCAGAAATTTTCCACCCCTTTGCAATCCTAATAATACCAATAAATTTTGACCTTCTGGGGATAGAATATACAGTTTGTACAGTATAAAAATAATTGTGTATGGAATGTGCCCTTAATGTTAGGAATACCAGAATGTGTGTGCTAAATGTAGATAAACGTCTTGTCACATGGTTTGAACAGTCAGAGTCATTATAGATAGATAAATAGATAGTATGAAAAATAACTATATTTTCACCATTGTTGTTTTCTTCTGTGTTTTGTGGTTTCTGTTGTTGTTAAAATAATCACGTCATCCGCAGCTCTTAAACTTGGCGCCGGCACGCGTCCAGAGAGAGAGAGAGAGAGAGAGAGACTTTTTTTGACTTTTATGGTCTCTTTATTACAAAAAGTTAAAAAAAATTTAGATTGACATCAAAAGAGAAAAAAAAAAAAAAAAAAAAAAAAAAAAAATTTTGGCGCAAGTTTATAAAACAAACATTACTCAAATATAAATTTGCAAACCTTCATCAGAGTCAACTTCACAAATGCATTGATTAACTTCCCATTTATATTTGAACATCTGCAGATCATTTATCACCTTATAATAACTATACTCTATACTAATACGGGATTTTATTAATCCCTTCAATATTGAAATAGCATCAGTTGATCCTTTATCATTCAATTTACTTTTTCTTGACAACCATATAGCCATCTTTGCTTGCCCAAATAAGAAGTTTAATAAAACATGACTCCTCATTTTACTTCTGCTGTACTTTGGCCCAAAAATAAACCTTGCAGGTGCAAATAATTCCCCCAAAGTTTGACACCACTCTTCCATTTTATAAAATAATGGTTGTAATCTCCCACAATTAAAAAATAAATGGAAGACAGTTTCTTGTGCTCCACAAAAAGGACAGCCCTCCCCAACCTGTGGATCGAGGTGTGCTCTGTGTCTGTTTGTGGCTATTATACCATGCACAATCCTCCATTGTAGGTCTCCAGTTCTTTTCTCAATGGGAGGTTTGTACAAGGTCCTCCAGCAACCTTTAGGGGAAACGCTTGATCCAAAAAACTCTTGCCATTTAGACTCTTTCACATTCTGAAGCTGAAGAAGATGTGACACCTTTACACACAGTACATAAATAGCTTTCTTTCCAGCATTTCTAAAAAAGTCCCAACTGGGGTGTCTTAAAAGAAAGCAAACCATTCTCCATTTCTTCAACGTCAGCTGAAAAATTCAGGTCTGGGAAGACAGAAGTCTCCTCCTCTCCAACCGGTGTCTCTAATGACAGTCTATAATCAGTTGGTAAAAACTCAAAGATTTGAGTCAACAGTCTATCTGCCACTCGAACTGATCTCATGCCCAGTTTTTTAGCCAAGTTTTCAGCAGAAATCCATCCTTCCTCAGAAACAAAATGTCCGATTTTGGTAATATTTGCAGTCCACAACATTTTTCTGAGGGATCCAGATTTAAAAGAGTCTAAATCCAGTGCTTTATTAAAAAACAATGGTTCTTCTCTCAGCCATAGCCCCTTCACACCATTTGGCTCCCGAGAGAAACTGAAAAATGTCCATGTTTTTAACATTGATCTCCCTGTCTTTTTGTCTTGTCTAAGACCACTAATATGTTTTTTTTTAGACGATACCGCTTCTGTTGTGAGAGCTCGTCATAGCTACTCACCTTCCTAGCCCACATCACCTACGCAATAAATTTGTCCATATCAGGAAAGTAATTACTTACTTCAATGCCAGTTTTACCTTTAGTTTTATCAAGAAATGCATAAATTTCTTCAACAGTATACAAATCTTTATCAGTTCCTCTTGAGCCCTCTGTCCACTGTTCATCATCTCCTAATCCATCATCCGTACACTGGGATAAACTATCCATCTCATCAACCATATTTTCCTCTAAGCTTTCAGCCTGTGCCACATCATTAACTTCACACACATATTCCACACCACTCTGTGCCTCACTCTTATCAATCTCATCTGTTACATCTCCATGTTTATCAGAGACAGAACTACATCCAGCTTGCTCCACACTCATAGCATTGTTTGGCATATAGCGCTGAAAGATATTTACAATAAACGACCCTGAGCGCTTGTTATGTGATCCGCTCCACTTTTTTGACACGCTGCTCACTTACTGTGTTACGGCTCGCAGTCCGGATGGATGCAGGGGTGCGGATGCGGTCCGCCTTTTGAATATCAGTTATATAAGTATTTAAGGATAAAAGACTCGAGTTGCTTTTAAAATTTTCACGAGTCCTTTTACTCGAGTCGAGTCAAGTCTGTGGAGTCATTTCAGGTCGAGTCTGAAGTCTATAAAAATGCGACTCGAGTCCGAGTCACTAACTCGAGTGCCCATCTTTGGTGTGTGCGTGTGTGTGCACAGTATATACACTGTCTGTGTGTATGTATATGTATGTGTGTAATGGAAAACCTTTATCATTTTCAGATCGATTCCAAAAGAGCCCGAGACATCACAAGGAGCCTAGCCAAGATGATTGTTACTGACTTGCAACCAGGTTCAATGGTTGCAGGATGCAGGTTTCCGTCATTTTATGAAGGTTCTTGATCCCTGATATCCTGGGTAGGAAATCTTTGATGTCTAGTGAAATTCCAAAGCTCTACGAGCAAGTCAAAACCACACTGAAGGACTCCATAAAATCTGCAAGCAGTGTGGTTTTAACAAGTGACATGTGGACATCAAGAACAACCGAAGCCTGTTTGACTGTATCAGGACATTTCATTGACCACAACTGGCAGATGCAGGCTTGCACTCTTGAGACAGTCCATGTAGCTGTCACGATCCCTGTCCGGTCTACCCTGTATTTTGTTCATGTACTTTTATGTTGAAGTGTTTCCTGTGTTCCACTTGTATCTGTATCACTTCCTGTGCTTAGGTCCGGTCTCCATTGTTTCCTAGCCTTGCTTGTTTGTCTCCATAGTGATTAATCAGCCCCTCTCCCTTGTTATCTTGTTAAGATAGTTAACCCATTCTCAAAAATGCAACCATGTCTGCCAGGCAGAAGGATAACACTTATTACAGTTTGCAACAAACACTGTTGAAAACATTGAGCACAACTATACTCTTGCAGTCAGCAATGTTTTTGGACAATAGGTTAAAAAACATTGTGTTTTGTGATACTGGAAATGTAGAAACCATAAATCACGGCTTATCAGTGAGATGCAAGCCCTGCACAGACAGGCAACAATCAGTGAACCCTCTGCATCAACCACCTCTATGGGAACAGCCTTGTCAGTGCCACGAGAGTCACCTGCTGCAAACACTGAAAGGAAGGGTGCAGACTGTTCAACATCCAAAGGAGGATTATGTCCGGAGTTTGACACACGTATGTTGGCTTTCCAGGGCAACCGCACAGCCAAAACAGACACATACATCGAAATGCGCAGATATATGGAAGAAAAGGTGATCCCAAGAAGTGAGGACCCTTTGCAATGGTGGGGAAAAAAAAGAGAACAAGAGGCTGTTTTCTAAGGCAGCAGAGGCAATTAGTCAAGAGGCGAAATCGGCTGAAACCAAAAGATGTTAACATGTTGCTTTTCTTAAACTCTAATCTAAAGCTAAAATATTAGGAAATCTTTATCAACAATTACAGTGATCTTATGGTATCTTTCTGAGCATTGATAAATACTACAAAAATGTACAAAGTTGAAGATAAAGAAAAAAATTGTTCGTTTAAAATTAAGAAATAAGTGTGCACAGTTTTCTGTTGTTGGTATCTGGTTTATTTTATTAAGATTTTTGTTATATAATAAATTTTTTTTTTGTAAAATATGTAGATAGTACAATAATTTTGAAGAAAATATGTTTGTTGATGGTAGTTTATTTTATTAATAATAATAATAATAATATAAAATAAAATATAATAATAATAGGTTGTTTAAACATTTTGACGTATTTGTTGTCTCATTTGCTTTTCTAATAAATGTGTTATTAAAGGCCAGTATGTGTATGTAATTTGCCTTTACGTGTAATTCTTTTTTTTCAAAAAATTAACACGATTTTTAAAAATCACTTTCACATTTAAAATAATAAGTGGTATAGGTAAAATTGTAACAAAAAGTATCTGTATCAGATCACATTAAAAAAAAAGTGGTATTGCCCTTCCCTAATGTGAATCAAATCAGAGACATGAGGGTGCAAGCTTATGCAGAGTTTAAAAGTAAAACGTAGGATTCACAGGAAGTCTGTGCAAATGACAAAGAACAGAAGAGGTGTGTTCAGTGGAAGACAATCAAGTAATTATGTGGGCAGCTGAATTTTAGACCAACTAAAGTTTATGGAGAAGCTTGAGACATAAACCAAATAGGACATAGTTACAATACTACTAACAGAGTTACAATACTAGTTAAAATACTACAATGCTACACTACTATTAATAATAATAACAACAACAACAACAACACATTTTCTCATGTAAAAATGGGGCTTTATAAAATATGTAAACAAATAAACATTTATTTGTTTACATGATGTGGGTAAATGACCAACTAGAGCTGCACGATTCTGGATGAATTGAGAATCACAATGTTTTTTTTATGACAAAAGTCAAAGGTTGAGCAATGGTTTAATAATCAAAAGTTCTATAGTCTGGCACAGGGGTGTCCACACTTGGTCCTGGAGGGCCGGTGTCCTTCAGAGTTTTGCTCCAACTTTCCTCAACACACCTGCCGGGAAGTTTCTAGTATGCCTAGTAAGACCTTGATTAGCTGGTTCAGGTGTGCTTAATTAGGGTTGGAGCTAAACTCTTCAGGACACCGGCCCTCCAGGACCAAGTTTGGACATCCCTGGTCTAGGGTATTTGTTATCATTTAGAAATAAGATTGCGTGGATGATTGAATTGAGATCACAATCCTGCTATTTAAATCAGAAGCATAAAATAAGGGCTTTAGAAGATGAATAAATACAAAAACACAGACTCACAGTGTAGAGTGATGTTAACAGGATGATAGTACTCTCCAGATTTAGACTCACACCAGTACACTCCAGTGTCATATGGGGAGGTGGTTCTGATTGTACAGGTAGATCCTGTTTGTGATCTCCACACTGATGAACAATCTTCCAGCCCCCATCTCTCTGTGTATCTTCTCACTCTCCATCCAGTAGAGTTACTCTGGTCCTCACAGCTCAGAGAGAAAGAAGCTGATGTGAAGTGTTGAGTTCTGCTGGGACTGACGATCAGAGAGACTGGAGGAGAATCACCTGAGAAGACAATTACAGCAACAGTTTAGAAATCAAGTCAAGACAGTTTTATTGATAACAATGATATAACACAAATAGTTTCAAAGCAGCTGTGGCGAGGGGGCGTGGTTCAGCAAGGTCTGCAGCTGGAGAGAGAGAGGGGAGATGAGCAGTGAGTCAAGCGCAAAATGACAACACCTGTGTCTGATTGCAGTAATTGGCATATAGAGACCGGATAAAAAGCCACCGGGAAACAGGAGCTGTGAAAATCCGAGAAACGCAGTACTTGATCTGAAAAGTGACTGTTTATGGAAATGCACCCGTCCTGTCTAGGGTTGCAAAGGTGTGGAAAATTTCTGGTAAATTTCCGGAAACTTTCCAAAAATCCCTGGAAGATTAAAAAAAATCCTGGAAAGTTTCCAAAATGTTCCACTTTTTTGCAACCCTAGTCCTGTCCATCGCACGGAGCATTGCTTTGCATTAGTCCTGGTGGATTACGCAGCGCGATACCCTGAGACAGTCATAGTATTTCCTCAAAAAGCGTAGCGGATGCGCTGTTTCGTGTAATCTCCCGAGTGGGAATCCCGAAGGAGATTTTCACTGATCAAGGCACACAATTTAGGTCACGAACCTTCTGAGAACTTTATGAGTTATTGGGCAATAAATCGATTAAAGGGGTCATATGATGCAATTTCAATTTTTCCTTTCTCTTTGGAGTGTTACAACAAATGGGTGTAGCTCAGTCATTTTACATCCGATTCCAACAAATTATATCATTTTGAAGGTTTTTTAATGGAGAATGATAATAAAAATAACTAATTTTGAAAATTTGCTCATTGTGACTCATTTTGCCAAAAAAAAAAAAATTCTTGATTATTTAGTTATCATTTTCATTAGTGTAATGAATTACATTATTGCATGTATATAAAATAAAATAATAATAAAAAACATTGACAGGTACAAAACTCTGTTTGGATAGATGCTGAAATGTACAACATACACATCAAAATCTTCAGTGAACACTGCACACAATGTTAAAAGAAACACTAAAGTAGTGTTGAAGTTCACAAGATGAATGATCAAATTAAATGATTGTTATATAAAATAACTGATTATTGAGCATTTGGTAAAATCAACTGCAAGTCAAACACATTAAATCTCTGAAGATCTCAGCAAAGGATTATTAAACAACTCCACATACAGCATCACCAGCTTCACTCATTACTAACCAGACTGACTTTAATTCTGTCAGACGTCTAGTGAAACTCTTATTGAGAATTAACAGAGGATTAGATGTTATTTATTTCATTTGAAGTCACCATTGTGGTGGGCTGTGTTTGCTTTAGTTGGGATCTTGGTCCTCGTACTTCTTGTGTTAGCTTTTCGTTGGCTGTTGTAACTGTGTGTTTGTAAAGCACAGTTGTTGTAGCAAAGAAAGCCACGATAGAATGGGATCAGGTACTATCTTCCTATCTTGCTGGTGATGATAAAGTCATCACAAAGCATGTGTCTAACAGCCTTAAAAGTTCATCAGTAGTTGTAATGGTGTTTTGTTTTTAATGTTATAATCACATATCCTGAAAGTGGATACAATGCTATTTTGAGCAAGTGCATCATGTGGTCACACACACAGACATCAAGATTTTGCATATGAATCACCACAGTGGTTACAATCAAAACCAAAAAAGCTTGGGAATCCAGGATGTGAAATTAAGGAAGAATCAAGTTTTGTACTATGAAGCCACCCATCATGCATTGTGCAGCATGAAGCTTTTTCGTTTTGATTGTCACCGTTTTTGTGATTCATATGCAAAATCTTGATGTCTGTCTTCAGGATGTGTGATCATTTCAATGCTATTAGTGCCGATACTGCAGTTTCACAAGGTTGGTGGCTATAAATGCCAAAGTTAACCAAAATTAAAAACAAAACGCCATTACAACTATTGATGAAATTTTAAAGTTATTAGATGCACATTTTGTTATGACTTCATCATCACCAGCAAGATAGGAAGATAGTACCTGATCCCATTCTATCTTGGCTTTATTTGCCACAACAACTGTGCTTTACAAACACACAGTTCCAGCAGCCAAAGAAAAGCTAATGCAATAAGTACGAGCACCAAGATCCCAACTAAAGCAAACACTGCCCACCACAATGGTGACTACAAATGAAATAAATATCAACATCTAAACCTCTGTTAATTCTCAATAAGAGCTTCTGTAGATGTCTGACCGAAATAAAGGCAATCTAGTTAGTAATGAGTGAAGCTGGTGACGCTGTGTGTGGAGTTGTTTAATCATCCTTTGCTGGGACCTTCAGAGATTTAATGTGTTTGATTTGCAGTTGATTTTACCAAATGCTCAATCATCAGTTATTTGATAATTTAATTTGACTAACTACTTTAGTGTTTCTTTTAACATTGTGTGCAGTGTTCACTGATGATTTTGCTGTGTATGTTGTACATTTCAGCATCTATCCAAACAGAGTTTAGTACCTGTAAATTTTGTTATTATTATTATTTTCTTTTATTTACATACAATCATGAAAAATGTTTTGCAATTTTTAATTTATTATTATTCCACAAGTGTCTGTATTTTATGTATGTGGCTAAGCGCAGCATAAGTGGTTTAGTGGGAAATGCTTTCTCCTCACGGCAAGATCTCTGGTTCAAGTCCCAGCTGAGCCAGAAAGTCTTTCCTTCAGATCTGGTTTCCCTCACAATCTAAAGATGTGTGAATTACAGATGCTTAATTGTCTAAATGTGTAACTGTGTGTTTTACTGCCTATTGATGGATCCATGGCTGAGTTTTTTTTGGCTTTTTTTATGGCTCAGTTTTGGGGTTTCTGGTTAAAGACTGGTCTCTATGTGTCTGGGCCAAACAAGGGCCGTAATTCTTTGCTGCATGTGGGCCGAGTGTAACTGGTTGTTTGGCCCAGAGCTGGGCCAGACGACAGTTGCTATGTGGGTTGTGGCGGTTATGGTCGATGAGACGAATGACTTCAGTAAAACAGCGCAGCTCTCATATGTCCTCAGGTACGTGACTGAAATGGGGGTAAAGGAGAGATTTTTTTAAATTTGAGAACGTTACAGACAAAAAACGAGCCCAGGATCTAGCCGGGTTGGTTCTGGATATGCTGGAGAGCTACAACTGTAAATTAAAATTAGTGGCTCAGTGCTATGTTGTAATGGCATGGGGACTAGATTGAGTACAGGCTCGCGTAAAAGACAAGTCCCCCAGGTCCTCTTCGTGCATTGTTATGCACACACTTTGAACCTAGTGATGTCCCAGGGAGCATCAAAAATTTAAGAATGCAAGGTATTTTTTGCAAATCTCCGTGGATTATCTTTATTTTTTATTCGTTCTCCCAAACACACAAAATTACTGAATGAGATTTGTCAAAGACGGCTGCCACATGTAATGCAGGTGAGGTGGAAATTTAATACCAGACTAGTGTGCACTGTCCACGACAAAAGAATTGGGCTGGTTTGAGCTTTTCCAGCACATCCTTGACCACACTGAACATTTTGACTGGGAAACTGTACACTGTGCGTCTGGACACCTGGCACACTTAAAAAAAAATTTTTTTGTTTCTTGTTTTTTTGCTTTACTGGCATTTTCGACATTGCTGGTGTGCTCTTTGGGATTCTACAAAGCAAGACTTTAGACGTCTGGCCAGAATTACAGATTTTCAGTGTTGAATTACAGTGTTGAAAAGGAGGGAGAGCTAAGTTCGATGACATCTTTGAAAACGCCGTACTGGCGGTGGGACAGCAAAGCACACCGCATGGAAAGCCTGATGCTCACTCCCACTACAGAGAGCTTCACGTAGCTGTAATCAATAACATACTCACACAAATTAGGAACAGATTTGAAGATCACAAAAGACTGATGTTTGTTGGATTACTAGATTCTGAGCAGTTTGATAAATTCAAGCAGACATTTCCAGAGGCAGAGCTCAGGAGTCTGATGCAGAACTACTGTACGGTGGACAGTTTGACCTGAACAGACTCAAACCTGAGCTCAAAGTCATGTATAACATGTCAAACTTTCGCAGTAAAAGTATAAGTGATCTCCTGAATTCTCTGAGGTTGACAAGCCTTGCAGACAGTATGGCAGAACTTTATGCACTCACCTGCCTGTTCCTAACAATCCCAGTGTCTACAGCCTCTGTGGAACACTAATTTTTGGCTCTCAAACAGATAAAAACCTATGCAAGGAACACAACTGCACAAACAAGGCTGTCTTCTTTGGCGTCTCTCTACACTGAGAAAGAATTGCTCAATCAACTGAAGCAAAAAGGACAACTGCATGATGTTATTGCCTATTCACCCTATTCTAGCCTACTGTTGAAATTGTTAATCAGATGTCTTTGTTGTTAAGAGCCTGTGGGCAGCATAATAAGTGCATTATTTGCATATGGCTGCATTAGCTATAACGTGTGTAAGATGTGTGTATGTGTTTTACAGTTGCTTACTGAAGGCCCTGACTGAAATCCCATGGTACACCACTGACTATAATGTTACAGACTACCACTAGCAACCGGCTGACAATGTCCCTTTAGTGGCTCTGTAGAACGTGTTATTCGTTTTATGTGCCTTTCTGAATACGGATTCACTATTCGGGCACATCCCTAGATAGTTTGCTTTTATTTCTTTGGTTCACTGTAATTATTTGGTGGAAGATGCAGCTCTACCTCTGCCATGTTAAATTTACATTCTATATGACTCTCAGGAAACGCGTCGGTCTCCGTAGTGTTGTGATACGTCATACTCACATAGCAGCAGTGGTGATGAGAGAACATGCTTGAGAAACAGTTTAGAGAGGAGAAATCAATCTACGTATAGAATATTGGTCACAAATTATTGGTCACTTTCTGAATACAGTTTTTTACAATCACTATGACAATTTTTTCAATACTTTTACAATTTTCCTAAACTCTTATCGCAGTTAGCACAACATCCATTAGTGTGTAGGCTATACAATTAACACATTTCTTGTTGCTTTGACACAAAATGCATACAGTTAACACAAATTTAAAATGCTTGAACTTCTTTTACAAACAAGCTCGACCAAAACAATGGATTTTTACTGCCAAATTTACAAATGCTTTCACACTATATATCAGAACAGATAACATCATGTTCTAAACCTAACTTACAGGCTAAAGTCAAAGTGAACAGCTGTTCATATTGCGAATTGAAACACAAATATATCCCCTGTTTTTTATTCATTAATGCAGGGGTCTCCAACCTTATTTCATTCGGGAACTACTTTGTAAAAAATGAAAGCGGCTGAGAGCTACCCATGTTATATATGTCAGTTCTGTGTTCCATGTTTTCCTCCCCCACGTGCTTTCTATGTACCAGTTTTCCCATGTTGATTGCGTTAATTTAATTCCAGGTGTGTCTCGTGAATTCCTTGATTAGTCCCATGATTTAAGCCCTGTGTGTTTCCATGTCTAGCGTGCTGTCTTGAATGTCGATCCTGTGTCCTACGTGTGTTTCCCTAGATGTTAAATAAAGACTGTTGATCATGATTCTCCTGCGTTCTCCTCATTCCTCGTTCCTTGTTCCTCGCTCCTCACAGTAGGCACACCGTGACAGAAGACAGCACCGAAAACTGAAAGTAAGCGGTGCCCCTTTTCTCCGTTTTTGTTTTCATTTTTTTAAAGTTTTTTGTTTTCCTTGGCTCCTCCCGCGATTATGGAGATCGCGGCACGCTTCATTGAGCTAGCCCGTAGAGATCTCCCCTTCGTTGAGTATGCCAGGGAGTTCTGCGGGCTAGCCGCGCCGACGGCTTTAGATGACGCCACCATCAACTCTTTGTTCTGGCACGGGACCTCCCAGACACCACGGGACTAAGCTGGAGGGAAGGGATCCTCTGGTGTCTGGAGAGCGTCTGGCCCCAAGCCAGAACAAGCCCGCCGGCCGCGCCGATGTCAAGCCCGCCGTTCGCGCCGTTTACCCGTAACCAAAAGAGGAGGATGAGGTGAAAAGGACTGATTTCTGCCCTCATCCTCGCCCCAGAACGCCGCCCAGAGCTCGTTCCCGTGTCGGCTCCAGCCCCAGAGCTCGCTCCAGTGTCGGCTCCAGCCCCAGAGCATGGTCCAGTGTCAGCTCCAGCCCCAGAGCTCGCTCCAGTGTCGGCTCCAGCCCCAGCGCCTG
>NW_015656164.1:270970-275498 GCF_001515625.1 Sinocyclocheilus rhinocerous
CCAGCCCCAGAGCATGGTCCAGTGTCAGCTCCAGCCCCAGAGCTCGCTCCAGTGTCGGCTCCAGCCCCAGAGCTCGCTCCAGTGTCAGCTCCAGCCCCAGAGCTCACTCCAGTGTCAGCTCCATCCCCAAAGCTTGCACCAGTGAGGGCTCCAGTCCCCGAATCCAGCCCAAAGAGGGCTCCAGTTCCCGAGTTTAGCCCACGGAGGGCTCCTGTTCCCGAGTTTAGCCCACGGAGGGCTCCTGTTCCTGAGTTTAGCCCAGAGATAGCTCATGTCCCCGAGTTTAGCCCTGAGAGGGCTCCAGTCACCGAGTTTAGCCCCGAGAGGGCTCCAATCCCCGATTTTAGCCCCGAGAGGGCTCCAGTCACCGAGTTTAGCCCAGAGAGGGCTCCAGTCCCAGAGTCTAGCACAGAAAGGGCTCCAGTTCCCATGTCCAGCCAAAGAAAGGCTCCAGTCCCCATGTCCAGCCCAAGGAGGGCCCCAGTTCCTGAGTCAGGGCCTTAGCGGTTGAGATTCTCCCCAAGGATTTTTTTTGGGGGGGGGGTAGTAGGGGTCCATCCGTGGAGGCCAGGCCAAGTGCCAAGGCCAGGCTCCCCGAGCTCCCTACTCCGCCATGGCCCCCTGAGCTCCCTACTCCGCCATGGCCTCCTGAACTATCTGCTCCGCTGCATCCTAGTCTGCCTATTCTGCCATGGCTTCCTAGTCTGCCTGCTCCGCCATGACTTCTTAGTCTGCCTAATCCTAAGCTAATGTGCATTCTAAAAATCTCAACACTTCTGATAACAAGGTAGCCTATTTTCCATCGACCGGTTAAGATTTACAACAAAAATGTGGTCCCATTTTCGCACAAAAATATGGCAGACAGACTGAATGAATTTGTAAATCCACAATTTGAAAGCAGGTGGCGCCTATGAACTGCAGAACAGAGCTGTTTCCACGGTAACCTCTGTAAACAAAGCTGCTGCTGCGCTTCTAAACACTGTTTTAGTATGCATTACACGGAAGGAAGACTGAAAGCAAATGCTATAGAAACTTTTCTGAAGATAGTCGGTTTCCTATTATGCATTAATACAAATAATTCAGTCATACTTTCTTTCATATAATTTCCCTCAGTAGTCTTCCTTCAGTCATGTTTTCACACAAAACAAAACTACTCTGCGTGTTGCGCCTGCGTGAGACTCTTAATAACTTTGATTAAAGCTGAGCAGTATTTGTGTTTTTCAAATCGCGCTAATCGAATATGGGTTTAATGATAATTAAAATACGAAACGGGATAATTAGAATAACCTCATGGCCTATATGTCAAGTATGTCTTGGCGAGCTACCTCCAATCAGACCACGAGCTACTGTTAGTTTGCGAGCGACCTGTTGGAGACCCTGCATTAATGAGAAACAGCTGATTGAAGTTATGCCAGTAGTGGGCTGTCAGGGCCAGCAAAGCCTTCTCTGCTGGCCTAAACACTATCAGAATCACTAACTTAGTTTTAAAACAACGGTTTCATTGCCATTTATTTAAGCCAACAGACGCCTGCACTGTCGATTCTGAAGGCCTTAAGGCAGATTTATTTGACCCTGGCAACACGATTGCTGAAATATGATTGGATAAAAGCTCTAATAGAAACATACACTACTGGAAGCAGTGCAACCAAGATAAAAGCTATGTAATGAAGAGACTAGACTATTGGAAATAATTAAATACACATTAATTAAAAAATATATTAACCAATCATATTTTGAGCTGGCAGCACCAGGGTGTGCAATAACACCTGCATTTTCTCGTCCTTTGATTGGATGGTCAGAGAGCGTACTAGTCAAAGCTAGCAAACAGCATCACTAAATCAAATTTTTTTTCACAGTATTATTACTGTTTCTCAGGTTTAGATTTTCAGTGCATTTTGGAAAAATATTTGCCTACTGTAAATCTAAAAACAGTAGTATTAAATCTCCGTGAAAAACAACCACACACCTCCTCGGCAACGGTGCTGTGAAAGACTCATCGTGAAGATGAAAAACCACTAGAGTATGGTAGGTTCATTTTCATTTTTGACTTTTTTTTATTGCTTTATGCGTTGCATTCTGATGTTATTTGCAAGATGTAAAGCCAGGTTTAAGTTTTCGTAAGAATATCTCAGTTTCCCGAGCTGTATTAACTGGTCTTTTCCTCCAGCCGCAGTGCCGCTGGCAGAGGCAGACCAGCGGGGAGACTCGGCGTGAAGATGAAATTCCTGGGGTACGTTAAAACATATGTATACACTTTTCTTCATAGTCTAGCATGAATTATTTTAATGTTACTTGCTCGCTTTCCCAGTAAATCTGTGCTAACTAGTAATTTCCTCCCACAGCGCGCTGGCAGACCGGCGGGGAGACTCGTGAAGATGAAAAGCAGTACGAGTTTGTTAAAATGTTAGGTCAGCTTTAAAACACATGTAATCAGCTTATTTGTTTTATAACAAATGTTATCTGTAAGTTATAAATACGTTTGAGTTAATAAATGTCTGTAAAAACATCAGGTGGACTGTATTTGTGTCATTTTGTTAGGTTAATGCTTCAGCTACAGATGATGTGTGTTGCGCAGCTGTGGCAACTTGTTGAATTGTGTTATTGTAATTGGGTTTCTTGCTTTAGTAATGGCATTCATTCTCGCTATGTTTGCATAGTAGTTAAGAAAAATGTTGTAGTACATTTTATTCTACTTGCCTCAATCCACATACGGAAGGTCAAGTGCACCAACAGCACTTCAGCTATCAAAAAAACAAACAAAAAAAAACAAATTATTCGGTACATGTACATGTGTTGTGTATTATGATGTTATATTTATATGTTATATCCTGGGAGGAGCTGGACAGAGGTAATTTAGTTTTCCACTGAATTGCACCTCGACGGTACAATGCTGCTGATGGACTTGCTGCTGAGATGACCATATGCAATTGTGGCGAGGGGGGCGTGGTTCAGCGAGGTCTGCAGCGGGAGACAGAGTTGGTAGACGAGCGGTGAGTAAGTGGGTCAAATGCAAATGACAAACACCTGTGTCTGGTTCCAGTAATTGGCGTGGAGAGACCGCATAAAGAGGCCCGGGAATGAGCTGGCAGATAATTAAATACACATTAATTAAAAAATATATTAACCAATCATATTTTGAGCTGGCAGCACCAGGGTGTGCAATAACACCTGCATTTTCTCGTCCTTTGATTGGATGGTCAGAGAGCGTACTAGTCAAAGCTAGCAAACAGCATCACTAAATCAAATTTTTTTTCACAGTATTATTACTGTTTCTCAGGTTTAGATTTTCAGTGCATTTTGGAAAAATATTTGCCTACTGTAAATCTAAAAACAGTAGTATTAAATCTCCGTGAAAAACAACCACACACCTCCTCGGCAACGGTGCTGTGAAAGACTCATCGTGAAGATGAAAAACCACTAGAGTATGGTAGGTTCATTTTCATTTTTGACTTTTTTTTATTGCTTTATGCGTTGCATTCTGATGTTATTTGCAAGATGTAAAGCCAGGTTTAAGTTTTCGTAAGAATATCTCAGTTTCCCGAGCTGTATTAACTGGTCTTTTCCTCCAGCCGCAGTGCCGCTGGCAGAGGCAGACCAGCGGGGAGACTCGGCGTGAAGATGAAATTCCTGGGGTACGTTAAAACATATGTATACACTTTTCTTCATAGTCTAGCATGAATTATTTTAATGTTACTTGCTCGCTTTCCCAGTAAATCTGTGCTAACTAGTAATTTCCTCCCACAGCGCGCTGGCAGACCGGCGGGGAGACTCGTGAAGATGAAAAGCAGTACGAGTTTGTTAAAATGTTAGGTCAGCTTTAAAACACATGTAATCAGCTTATTTGTTTTATAACAAATGTTATCTGTAAGTTATAAATACGTTTGAGTTAATAAATGTCTGTAAAAACATCAGGTGGACTGTATTTGTGTCATTTTGTTAGGTTAATGCTTCAGCTACAGATGATGTGTGTTGCGCAGCTGTGGCAACTTGTTGAATTGTGTTATTGTAATTGGGTTTCTTGCTTTAGTAATGGCATTCATTCTCGCTATGTTTGCATAGTAGTTAAGAAAAATGTTGTAGTACATTTTATTCTACTTGCCTCAATCCACATACGGAAGGTCAAGTGCACCAACAGCACTTCAGCTATCAAAAAAACAAACAAAAAAAAACAAATTATTCGGTACATGTACATGTGTTGTGTATTATGATGTTATATTTATATGTTATATCCTGGGAGGAGCTGGACAGAGGTAATTTAGTTTTCCACTGAATTGCACCTCGACGGTACAATGCTGCTGATGGACTTGCTGCTGAGATGACCATATGCAATTGTGGCGAGGGGGGCGTGGTTCAGCGAGGTCTGCAGCGGGAGACAGAGTTGGTAGACGAGCGGTGAGTAAGTGGGTCAAATGCAAATGACAAACACCTGTGTCTGGTTCCAGTAATTGGCGTGGAGAGACCGCATAAAGAGGCCCGGGAATGAGCTGGCAGGGGGAGAGAGACCGAGTGCTGACTGGTGTGGAGACTG
>NW_015656164.1:281394-283899 GCF_001515625.1 Sinocyclocheilus rhinocerous
GAGACTGTGCCTGCTCTGGAGAGCCCTGTGATTTTGCATAGGCAATTGTGCTATATTGAGCGCTGGTAGCACGACGTTCTGTTTACTTTGTTTGAAAATGAATAAAAACCCCAGCAGCAGTCAAGCCGACCCCGTCCTCTTCCTTCTCAAGTCATTGACTTTGTTACACTGGTGCCGAAACCCGGGAAGGAAGCAGGAGAGCCGCCGCCGTCATGCAAACTCCGACAAGTACACCATTTGCGGATGTCATTTCATCCCTTGCGGTCCTCCACCAAGAGCAACATCAAGCGTTACTGGACATGCGGACTGATCAGCAGCGACGCTTCCAGGCCATCATCCAGGCGCAAAAGGAGGACCGCGAGAGGTCCGGAGCTGGATGGACCGGGCAGAAGCAGCCATGCAGCAGACCCCGGCTCCCCACCTGCCTCTGAACAAGATGGGGGCTCAGGATGACCCCGAAGCCTGGATCTGTTCGAGAAAACAGCGGAAGCCGGTGTGTGGCCACGAGAGCAATGGCCAGTGCGCCTGATACCCCTATTATCGGGGGAAGCGCAGGTGTCTGCTCAGCAACTGCCCGTGCGGAACCTCCTGGTCTTTGACGATCTAAAAAGGGCCATCATCCAGCGGGTCGGCCGAAGCCCGGAGCAACATCGCCAGCAATTCCGTTTGCTGGACCTGGGCGAGAGCGGCCGACCCTTCGTGCTGGCCCAACGGCTCCGGGACTCATGTCGCAAGTGGCTACTGGCTGAGGGAAGCGACGTCGAGCACATCATCGACCGTGTGGTACTGGAGCAGTTCATCACTCGGCTGCCAAAGAAGACGGCAGAGTGGGTCCAGTGCCACCGACCGACGTCGCTGGACTCAGCCATCCAATTGGCGGAGGATCAGATGGTGGCGTGCCCTGGGGTCGGCGAATCCCTTCCAGCTGTCTCTCTCTCTTCCCCTTTATTTTCTCCCTCTTCGGCTGCCAAAGAGGACGGCAGAGTGGGTCCAGTGCCACTGACCGACGTTGCTGGACTCAGCCATCCAATTGGCGGAGGATCAGATGGGGGGGCCTGGGGTCGGCGAATCCCTTCCAGCTGTCTCTCTCTCTCTTCCCCTTTATTTTCTCCCTCTCTCTCTGCCTCTCGACCTGTCCCTCTTCCCAGGTCCCGTCCTCCAGGTCCTCCGCGAGTCCGCGGGGCGGGGTGGGGCCGGACTGGAGTATGGTACTGGCCTAAGAGCTCCGCCCAGGGGGGCGGGGCTGACCACGGCTGGGACCGATGCCGCGTCTGGTTCCCAGCTCTCTCCACGCCAATCATTTGACCCACTAACTGCCACTAGGGCGGCGGGAAGGTCTGGGCCGGCCTGTTGGCGTTGCGGGGGCCCGGACCATTTCATTGACAGGTGTCCCATGATGGAGGTGGGGACAATGATCCGGGTCCTGGATGCCCCCCAGGCTGCCCTGCGGGGGCAGCCCTGTCAGGCTGGCTGGTACCAAATACCTGTGAGTATTAAGGGGGGTACCTATCAGGCTCTGGTAGATTCAGGATGTAACCAAACCTCTGTCCATCAAAGCCTGATTCAATCCGAGGCATTGGATACAGGCCGCTTGGTTCAGGTACGGTGTGTGCACGGGGACGTGGTGGAATATCCTTTAATGTCCGCTGTTATTCAATTTAGGGGACAAAATCATAGTGTGGAGGGCGCAGTTAACCCGCACCTCCGACATCCGCTAATTCTGGGTATGAATTGACCTGCTTTTAAGGAATTATTGGGATGCTTGTGTGCGGATGTCTCTTGGGAAAAGAAAAAACAGGGAAGGGGCGCGCTCGTGCAGGTTTGCAAAGTGGCAAGGGTCGTTTGAGGTCACACGGCAAGTTGGAGATCTCGATTATGAGGTGGTTCGAACAGATAGGAGTGGGGCACGTCAAATTTACCAGCTCAACCTCCTGAAAAAATGGAGCGAGGCGGAGTCAGTGATGCTGGCGACGGTAGTGAGTGGAGAAGATGATCTCGGGCCAGAGGTGAACACTAAATCTCAATCTCTCGCTCTGGCCCAGGGAGGGGATCATCTCTCACCCTCCCAGCTCACTGATGTGGCCAGGTTGCAGGCAGAGTTTGCCGATGTCTTCTCGCCCCTACCTGGTCGAACAAATCTCATTCAGCACCATATTGAGACCGAGCCAGGCGTAGTAGTGCGCAGTCGGCCGTATCGTTTGCCTGAACACAAGAAAAAAGTGGTTCAGACCGAGTTAGAGGCAATGCTCGAAATGGGGGTAATAGAAGAATCCAACAGTGATTGGGCGAGCCCGATAGTTTTAGTTCCGAAAACGGACGGCTCTGTTCGGTTCTGTGTGGATTACCGCAAAGCAAATGCTGTGTCGAAATTCGACGCATATTCAATGCCGCGGATTGACGAATTGCTGGACCGGCTGGGCACAGCTCGTTTTTATTCGACACTGGATTTAACAAAAGGATATTGGCAGATCCCCTTATCGCCGGTATCTAAGGAAAAAACAGAAC
>NW_015656164.1:284439-288622 GCF_001515625.1 Sinocyclocheilus rhinocerous
CGGGATATTATAGAAGGTTTGTGCCTAATTATTCGGACCTCACCAGCCTCACCAGGATGGCTCCCTGGCCTGAGTCGGGCGGTGGGGGTATGTGGCGAGGGGGCCATGGTTCAGCGAGGTCTGCAGCGGGAGAGAGAGTTGGGAGACGAGCGGTGAGTAAGTCCCGTCCTCTTCCTTCTCAAGTCATTGACTTTGTTACAGCAATGCTTTTTCATCAGGTACATTTTCATGTGGAAATTTCTAAACCAAATCACAGCAGAAACTCATTACATCATTTCCCCATACTTTATAATCTCCATGATCCCATATAAAGAAAGACTAGTAAATACTATAGCATATATTCTTAACTGTGGTGAAATGTTTAAAGACTATGGTGGTTTTTAACTTTACTATAATTACTAAATTATACTACAGTATACTACAGTTTACCATTTGTATCAATGTCATGTAAGATGTATGTTGTAATAATACAATAAGTACCCAGTACGTAGTGTAAAAAATATACTGCATCATATATTTTGTGTTATTACAATAAGGCAACTTGTTCTAAAACACAGTAGGTCATGCATACCACGTAATCTTAGAATAGTTACACCTTATTTATGAAATACTAACAGTATAAATACTTTTAATTTTCCAAGTCATTACCCCCTTATCCCCTAACCTTTGCACATTGTTTCTGTTTACCTACATGTACGTACAGCTGTAAGTTATGCTTACGCGGAAAATTTCGATCTGTGTGTCATACATACCACGTAATTTCAGAATAGGTGCCCCTTAGTTATAAAATACTTACAGTATAAATGCTTTATAATTTTGCAGGTTATTACCCCCTTATTCCCCAAACGTTGCTTATTGTTCTCTTATACCTACGAGTAGGTACTGTGGAGGTACTCTATAGTTACAAATAAGTACGATGTAAATTCTGTTTAATTATGCAGTACATTGCGGGCTGTAATCTAAAGCGTTACCCATTTTTGCGTGTAACCCATGAATTAGGTGGTTAGTTTGGTCTATTTAGGCCCTGCTAGTAAATGCAGTAACTACACCTGACAGCAATAGCATATTTCTCCACTGACACCATAAAAATAACCATATATTATGACAGGAAAACATTTCAAGACGCTTCAAGCTCTAAAAACATCAAGGAAAATTTCAGTGGTTCAGTTTAAACTCACCAGTGACCCATATTAACTGTGTGTTGCTCATGGTTGTGTTATAGACTGGTTTTCCTCTCTCTGCTGTGCACACATAAACTCCTGTGTGTTTAGCAGCAGAACTGACCGTGTAGTTTCCTCCAGCTCCTCTGCTGCTGTCTGAGAGCAGCTTACAATCATTGCTGTTGCCTGTATAAAATGAAAAAGTGCAGTTACCTCAATAAATGAGCAGTCATTTTTACATGAGTCTTATAAATTACCTTTGTTGGTATAATCAGAGTATTCAGATTGATTAAATGTTTTAATCTCTATAATATTTTTTTATGAAACCAGTTTATTCAGATGTTACTACATGAAGCACATTACATCTTACCTGATGAGACAGTTACAGTGAACCAGCTGAATGTCCAGCCTGTAGAGGAGCCGTTAACCTCTCAGATCAGAGTCACTGGATCTCCTTCAGTCAACCACGTCTGTGGAGAAACACTTAAAACTGCTCTGGGAACTGAAGGTGAGAAATCTCTCATTAATAACATGTTAAACTTGTGTGAATGTGAAGAGATGATCAAACTCACCTGATACTGTCAGTGTAACTTCATCACTGATGTGTAAGCTGCGTGATCTTTCTGTCTCTACTCCGTAACAGAAGTATTTACCTGCGTCAGACTCAGTAACAGGACTGAATGTGTGTTCCTGTAGTTCACTGAAAACACCGGTTGAATCTTCTTTATACCAGCTGTACTTCCAGCTAGTGACTCCTTCAGCAAATATGTCACATCTGAGAGTGACTGTCTCTCCTCTGAATACATGTTGAGCAGGTTTAATTGTCACTTTGGCTTTTGGTTTTTCTGTACAATGACAACAATTCACAATGAAAAAAATTGCTGCTTTTACTGTATGAACACATTTGCTTGACTGTAAAACACACATGCTAAATCAGATGAGAATGAAGTTTTGTTCTCTATAGTTGTTATAATCATTTATAAAAGATCTGTCAATATACAATAATTGAGAATTGGGAAAAAATTGGAAACTGTGCCAGGCAAGTTCAACGAATACTTCATTCCGAAAAAGAATATAATCCATAAGAGAATGTGCTTTTACCAATGCATACAAAGTCCGGGAGAAAAGGCAGAGATGTTCATCTGTGCACTTTATGAGTTAACAGAGAGTTGTGACTTTGATGCACAGAAAACTGAGAACATCCGAGATTGTTTCCAACAAGATTTCCAACAGAAGATCTTGTCTCTCACTGCTCTGATTTTGATTTCACAGAGAATGTAAGAAATATGTGTTGTTTTTGATAGACTGATGTTTTTTTCTGTTTCTTGTGTTTTACACCTCATAATTGTCACATGAATAATTTAACTTTTTAAAAGGGTGCGTTTATAATCATAATAAAATGTAAGTAATTTCTCAACTCTCAGTACTCATATTTGATGAAATATATGAATCAAATTGACTCACCTTCAGTATGTCCAGAGTAGATGTTTGAAATCAGCACTAAAAACACAAAGAGAAAATCTCATTACATTGAGCAGATAATTATGAAGTTGGGCAAATATAAAGATATTGTGTGGGGGCTTGTATATCTGTATAGATAAACATGAAAACATCTGACTGGTATTTTATAGATTTGGTCACAGCAGAAAACTGTTTCAGGAACTTCAAGACAACAGTCTGATCACGAGCAGAAGAATAAAGACAAACTCTTACTGCATACTAGTGAATATTATGACAACAGTGACAATAACTGCAAAACAAATCAACAGAACGGATTGGACACCATTATAAAGCACAAAACTGAATTACAAACACACTGATCTACAACACTGACTCATCTTTCATGCATACATCAAGGACTAGAGCTGGATTTGAAACTCTGAGAGCAGCAAGAAAAGACATAAATCTAGGAACACTAATACACTTGATCGTTTACATAATATAATAGCAATTCCACTGAAATACATTTAGAGAAAATAATACTCACAGAGTACAAGAGGAAGTTGACTGAGCTCCATACTGACTGAATGATGGCAGACGGTTAAAAACACAGACTGTGTTAAAGACTCAAGACTACCTGAAACCTGCGGTCAAATCTTTAGGATCATGTTGTCATGACCCATTCAGTATTAAATAGAACAGTATTTTTCTGCCATTATGAGAAGTTGTATTCTGTTGTGTTCAATGAACAAGGGAAATGAAACAATATTTTTATGTCTCTTTATTGTAATGGTGGTATTAGTTGTGTTTATAATTAGGTATTTGCATGACAATAAATTGAGCAAATGCTGCTCCTCTCTCAGTGGTTAGTGCACTGGAGCTGAAATAGAAGAAACCAAACCACAACTATGAGCTCACATCTATCTGTTTCTATTCTATCAGGCCTCTGACACGGTTGGTGCTGAGTCTGACACTGATATATTTGTTACTGTGAACAGAGTTTAATATTCATACACCAAGGCATGCGACGGGCACTGAAACAAATGTAATGCTTATGAATTCCAGTTTATCTTAATGAATACACCTTCTTTATTTGAAAAAAGTCTTATTTTGAGCTCCCAGAAGTCTCTTTTATTGTGTTAGATCATAAGTCTTTTATTGTAATTTGAACAGTTTACACATGGTGGAAAACTAAGCAGTGAAATGTGTGTGGTACTGTAGACTCTGAACAACAACAACAAAAGCACAGCGATGCCAAATACAAAAGTGCAATATAACATGACAACTATGCAGACTACACTGGTCACTGTATATTTCACACTGTTGACTGAGTAGTGACACAGTCTGTAAAAAACTGTAGCAAATCTGAAGAAAGAAACCATTATTTTTATTATTTTTATAAGATTTTTTCTTATAAATATTTTTAGAAATAAAACAGCCTACATCAGACACCTGCATCAATATTTAACTGAGAGAATGATATGAAAGAGGAAGTACAAGAGAAAGAATAAACAGCTTGCATTAACTTAGACACATTACTAAGAATTACTAATAGAACCTTTGCAAAGTCCCCCCCCACCCAC
>NW_015656164.1:291808-304675 GCF_001515625.1 Sinocyclocheilus rhinocerous
CACAGTGAAAAATACAGCAAAGAGAAAACTGACAATGTGCCAACAGACAGTAAAGAGCAGGTTACTTTAGGTATAAAACAAAGTCTCAGCTTTCAAATTTTGTCTTTTTATTTTTAATTTTTTTAGAAATCAAACAATAAATATAATTCTGTGGCTCTTTAATGTGTCGTGACAAATAATTGTAGCGCCTCAGTTCAAGCGGCATGCTAACCGATCATCTCTTCCACTTTACTAGTTATAGCAGGGGTGCCCAAACTCGGTCCTGGAGGGCTGGTGTCCTGCAGAGTTTACCTCCAACTTGCCTCAACACACCTGCCTTCAAGTTTCTAGTATGCCTAGTAAGAGCTTGATTAGCTGGTTCAGGTGTGTTTAATTGGGGTTGGAGCTAAACTCTTCAGGACACCGGCCCTCCAGGACCGAGTTTGGGCACCCCTGAGTTATAGCATGAAGCAAACATGAATGAACATCAGAAGGTATCTTGTTTTATAACCATTGAAAGACGTCAATACACACCATTTTTCATGTCCACCAATGTTAATCTACTCTGCTGTCTGGTTTGTTTGTCAGACAAAATGCCAGATTCAATGTTATGATTGGTCAGATCTCCTGTCAATCAAACTCCCTGCGATGGGTCAATTGATGGTGCCATGATGCCAAATAAACCACATGCAGTGTGAAGAGAAGCTCATACCAGTGGTTTTCAGATCTTGTTTTATTAGTGCTTCTTCCAGAATGAGAAATGTTAGTAAAACTAAACACATACGAATTTTTAATTAGCTGAGAAGCATCACTATCACTGTTTGTTAGAAAGGCCGGGTCAGTGCGCATTCGCTACCTTTGACCTGTCAGCATGCGCAGAAAGAGTAAGAGTGACTCAGCAGGAAAGTGCAAAGACTGTGCGTATTGAAGTGTGCGTCAGTGAACAAAAGTAAGTTATCTTTTAGTATAGTAATTATCAATTTAGTAGTAATTGCCAGTTAAACAGTTCGTTATGATTGTGTATATCGTATTATTCTGTTATCAAGCGATTTAAGCATTTATCAGTGTTAACCGCGTATGGTACACTGTCAAGCACGTTTAAATATGCCTTGCCGTCATGATCATAATGACTCGAGTTCTCACGAGTAATAATGTAAACAAATGTCAGATTTCCTATTCCACTGTATGTTACTGCCATATTAGTAACTGAATCGCTGTTTATTTGAAGCTTATGTACATGATGTTCATGCTTACGTGCAGTTTATGTAAATTACATCATAAGTGGTTTGAGTATGAAAGTGTATGCAGTAACAGAATCGCTGTTTATTTGAAGCTTATGTACATGATGTTCATGCTTACGTGCAGTTTATGTAAATTACATCATAAGTGGTTTGAGTATGAAAGTGTATGCAGTAACAGAATCGCTGTTTATTTGAAGCTTATGTACATGATGTTCATGCTTACGTGCAGTTTATGTAAATTACATCATAAGTGGTTTGAGTATGAAAGTGTATGCCATTTCTAACCACTGGGTGGTAGTGTTGTTATAAAGTTTCATTGTTGTTTATAGAGTTTGGTTCTTTGATAATATTTAACCTGATAATTTAATAAGAAATTAAGCATTTCACGTGAATGTCTTTGGAATAATATTTTTGAAACATGTAACTTAATCAACCTCTTATTCTTTTTTCTATTGTAGATCACACTCTCACAAAGAAATGCCTATTTGATCACCTGTAATGCCCGTTTACAGCTGTGTTGTGTGCATCTTGGTTGCAAATTACTCCGGTGCTAAGAGAAATTAAACTCTTTGGACGGAACTGATCAGACCCTTTGTTTTCACTGACACCCCTTGAGGAAGGCTAGATATCAGACCTCACCTAATACAGTCCTTTCAGTCATACTCCAGAATAATGGTCCTTCGAGCCAGATCTGGCATTTCTCATGGACAAAGAATTGAGCAGTAGTAACATGCAACCAGAAGAAGCATCTGCACCTGTTGTTAGACCCAAATGTCATGTCCATCCTCCTGCCTACCTTAAAGACTTTGACCTCACGACTGTACGTCAAAGACAAGTCAGTCAGCCAGTATTCCCTCACACAAAACAGCGTGCACAAGGACTCGGAAATGCTGCAGAGAACATCCCTTCACCTTCTTCAAGAGTATCGAGTCCTATAAGTCAAGGGGTCCATGGGACACCTTGGATGAATGGCCTGTTGCCTACGAGAAGGAACGTTCCTTTCAGAATGTTGATGACACTAAACTGCAGTCACCTTGTCCCAGTTACGTCCCAGTGCAGCCTATTCACCATCCTCAGCCTTCTCCATATCACTGGCCATGGGAAGTACAGCAGCCTACTCCTTTACTACAGACATCTTACACTACACAGGATAGGCCATCCATGCGTCATGAAACTGCATGCTACCATCAAGGGTCTATGTTGTCTCCGTCAATGCTCCAGCCCACCTATGGTCAGCGACAACAGACAACCTACTCCACAGCACCATCCCTGTGGCCACCCCAACCCTTTCCTATTACTACTAGAGGCTCCTCACTCAGTTTGAATCAGGGGACTGTCTATCAAAATCTACCCATCCCAGCAGAGGAAAGCACTGTAGATCCTCAAAGTGATTCTAACATGCTAGATAGACATTTTAGGAAAGATGATCAGTGAACTCCAAATCATGAAAGATCAGATTCTGGCTGCCACACTTATGTAGGGTATCAGAGCGAATCAGACGATTTAAGATTTGATCAAGAACATGGTTGAAATACAAAGAGCCAAATTCCACAAAGAGGCCCAGGACAACAAGACAATGTCATAAATCTGTCCACGATACCTTAGCACCAGCCAGTCTGAAGCAAGTCTAACCAACCAACTCGCCCACAGAAGAGCTTTTAACATTAACACAAAAGAACACATTGATAATTTCAACTCAGGAAGGAGATTGTCAATGTTGGGGCAAGTAACCAAGATTGATGGTCAAAGAGATGCACAGCATGACCATCACATGTAAATCCATGATAGTAATCACAGAGCTAAATACTTTCTTTGGATTGACTTCCCCCCACCTAGAGGACAAGTACCAGACTGAGATTCCTTATGAGACCTTTTAACCTCTTTGGTCTTCACAGAACACATTCTCACTTCACAGAATGGCAGAGAGACTGTCTTTACATGTATATATATATATATATTATATATATATATGCTCAAAATGATGCTGAAAGGACTTATGAGCAACTTTCACTTCTATGCATAACTCCATATTATGTATGCAACCCACACATTTGACTATCATGTGCTAATCACTTATTGTGTATGTATTTTGAATAACTATTGAATAGTTAATAGGATTATGTTCATGTTGGGTATGTATGAGTTTGAAAAGTCATGCTTGAAACGTTTCTTCCAATCAATTCTTTGTCAAATGTATCATATTCTTGTTATAGAAATCATGTCCAAAATGATACTCCGCAAGAGCGGGAAAATTCATACCACGTGACTGATAAGATAACATGTTGATTTATGTATTGGGAGGAGAAACATCGCAACACCCCGAGCTAAGACAATATCTAATTGGTCAAGACACCATTTGGGATGTGTCCAACAGCCCGGTTTAAATACTCAGGACACCATCAAATTATGCGTTTAGTCATGCTTTTAGTCATCGCTTTTAGCCATGCTTTTTGCCACTGCTTTTTGCCTGTGAATTCTTCGAGCGCCGTTCCAGCGTGCTTCGGCCTGCACGCCCGCTGCTACTTAGCCACAATGAGAAGAAAAACCATCTAGTCTCATTACTTCTATTCCTTTATTTTAGTTTATTTTCTTTCCATTGAGAGTTTTGTGTTCTGAGTTAAGTTTTGCAGCAATGCCGTGTCTCCGAGTTTACCTCGAGTCTGTGACCGCCTCAAAACTTCAACCAGCCCACAACTCCGCATCTTCAGCCAATGCCCAACCATTGGCTTCCCAAGACATCACTTCAACGACTACTGAACATCCAGCCAATCAGCAACCTCGGGAAACCCCCTTTCTGCAACGACGACAACAAAGGGAACACCCCAACACAGGCAACGCAAGTACCTCCAGATTCTAGCTGAACTGGTGCATTTAATATAAATTTTAACCTCATTGAGGAACTCAATGCGAGGGTTAATTAAGTGATTGATGGTTGTTCAGGTCTATGCAATTGCACATATTGCTGTAAACTTGGGATTTCACATTTTCATTCTCTTAAACTAATTATTTCCTCACTTGCTCTCTTTCTGCAACTTGTGTGAATGCGCGTGTTTATGTGTTAGATTAATTTATAGGTCTTAGATTTATCCAATAAAGCCTCATTTATATTGAAAAGAGAAGTATCTTGTGTTTTGTGCTCACAAGTTAATGTCTTAAACTGCCGATCTTGTTACTATGCTAATTAATAGTGTTTTCACTATATTTTGGATATAAATATCCATTGCAGAATTGATGTCATACGGCTCATTCAATGAATCGCTGGCCGTCTCAGTGATCAGCCGTAAAACAGTGATTCTGTCCAAATTCCCTTACATATTATTGGTGGAGTTCCCTTTAAAATCTTAAATGATTCCCTTTGAGCTAAATTGACCTGTTTCCCTTACATTAATGGTGGAGAATGCGGGCAGATTAACCTAAATTGTGAGCATAAACCAAGTTATTTCATATTTTCATTGCTGCGGATGAAAGATGAGAAGCCTCTGTTGAGACTGGTATGTGTGTGTGTGTTGCGTGTGTGACGTAAGCAGCGCGCGACCGCTTGAATGAATGAACTGAATGAACGCAGAGAAGGCTTAACTCGAGTCCGACTCTTCATTATTAAACTGCAGTAAAGTGAACTTAGTTAACATCTGAGATCGTACAATAAGGTAGAAATCGAGCGTGTTCCTCATTTTTGTAATGCCTTGTTTTATAGCTGAATTGAGTTCACTGCGTGTCCCAGTGTTTTTCAATCGCTATGTTGATGTTATATGGCTGGTTAAGTGAATCGCCGGCCGACTCAGTGATCAGCCGTAAAACTGTGATTATGTTCAAATTCCCTATAAAATAAAAAATAATTCCCTTTGAGCTAAATTGGCCTGTTTCCCTTAAACCTATTAGACCACAGATGAATCCAGCCCTGTGTGGTGAGTGCAACTACCCAAGTCCCTCTTCTTTGCGGCATCCTGAGGAAACCAGTTCGACTCCTTATCAGAGAAGAGCTCAGCCACCACCTGATCGCCACCTAGATACTCCTGTCTCTCATCAGCATCCGAGAACATTGTATGAGCCCCCTAGAGAGACCTTTGCTTATCCTGAACAGGTGTATTTCAAGTCCAAGCAGTCAATTGAACCGAAGCCAGCTCATAGAGCTCCTTATTCCTCGAATACAAATCCTGCAGGGCAAGAAACTACATTCAGTGGTCCAATGCCAACCATACCAGACTTTAGCACCAAAGACCCCAGTGAGTTTACACAGTTGAATATAACCATTGAGAACCTCTTACCACCTGATGCCACAGAACTGTTCAGATACCAAAACCTGTTGGATCATCTGAGACTGGATGAAGCTCGGCTGGTGGCAGACTCCTACCTCAATTCACCATTCCCATACTCAGATACCATGGCTGCTCTGAACGAAAGGTTTGGCCAGCCACACAAGTTGGCACTTAAGAAGATAGCCAAAGTGATGGATTCCCCAGACATCAGGCGGGGAGATACTGAGGCAAGTTCGATTTGCAGATAAGCGCTCTTGTTGGTATGTTGGAGACTCTTGGAGATGAAGGTGAAGCTGAGCTTTGATGCGGGTCACATGTAGAGAGACTACTGAGTAAGTTACCTTTTGAGATGAGATCAGGATTCCGAAGACAGATGTACCACCATCCTGGGTCAGTGTATAACCTTTGTGAGTTCTCTGAGTGGTTGCAGTATGAGGCCTGGTGCCAGAGCAGTGAAGCACAGGTCAGTTACAGAGGCCAGAGAGTGGAGTAGAAATCAGAGCGCAGACAAGAAACAAAACCAGCTGCTCGTTCAGCCACCATCCTTCATGGAGCCGATGACATTGTCATTAAGGCACCTGCTGAGCCACCTCAAGCCAAGTCATCTAGAGTGGAGACCAAAGTTCCACCTAAAGCCTTTTGCCCATACTGCGATAAAGAGGACCATTATCTCAGTCAGTGTGCCACCTTTAAGTCCTTCAGTAAACAATTAATTTGATCAGAATCAGAATCAGAATTAACTTTATTCGCCAGGTGTGTGCAAACACATGAGGAATTTGTTGTGTTTTTTTTTAAGGTGCTCCTGGTACATACATACATGCATACATACATACATACATACATATCTGACATCAGAACAGAAAAAAAAATAATAATAAAATAAAATAAAACATTTAAATAGTAAAAACTTAACAATAAATAATGTGTATGAATCTGGAACAGTAGATTTATGTACAGATTTGTGCATTATTTACTCTATATAGAACTGTATAAATAAAGAGATATGCATATGTATTTACATAATACTTGAGAAAGAGGCAATAATTAAGGATGTAGAATGATGAATTACGGAAATGAATTACAGAACGCAGGTAAAGATTCATATGTTAGCTGCTTAAGCTGGAGATGGCATGGGGGAAAAAACTGTTTTTATGCCTAGATGTTCTAGTGCACAGAGATCTGTAGCGTCTGCCTGAAGGGAGAAGTGCAAACAGGTTGTGTCCGGGGTGAGAGGGGTCTTTGATGATGTTACCTGCCCGTTTCTTCACTCTGGAGTTGTACAAGTCCTGAAGACTGGGCAGGTGCACACCAATGATTCTTTCTGCTGTCCTAACAGTCCGTTGCAGTCTTCTTATATCTGATTTGTTGGCTGACCCAAACCAGACAGTTATAGAAGAGCACAGAACCGACTCAATAATAGCGGAGTAAAACTGTGTCATCTGTGCCTGTGGCAGGTTGAACTTTTTCAGCTGACGAAGGAAGTACAACCTCTGCTGGGCCTTTTTCACCCAGGAACCTCACTGCAGCCACAGTGCTGTCCATGATGGTGAGTGGGGGGAGAGCAGGGGGGATTCTCCTGATTCTCCTGATCATCTCTACAGTTTTGAGCGTGTTCAGCTCCAGGTTGTTGTGACTGCACCAGACAGCCAGCTGCTCAACCTCCTGTCTGTAAGCAGACTCGTCGCCGTCCTGGATGAGGCCGATGACTGTGGTGTCGTCTGCAAACTTCAGGAGCTTGACAGAGGGGTCTTTAGAGGTGCAGTCATTTGTGTAGAGGGAGAAGAGCAGTGGGGAGAGAACGCAGCCCTGAGGAGCTCCGGTGCTGATGGTGCAGGTGTTGGATGTGAGTTTTCCCAGCCTCACTAGCTGCTGCCTGTCTGTCAGAAAGCTGGTGATCCATTGACAGATGAAGGTGGGCACAGAGAGCTGGGTCAGTTTATTCTGAAGGGTGTCCGGGATGATGGTGTTGAAAGCGGAGCTGAAGTCCACAAACAAGATCCTTGCATAAGTCCCTGGTTTGTCCAGATGTTGGAGAATGTAGTGCAATCCCATATTGACTGCATCATCCACAGACCTGTTTGCTCGGTAAGCAAACTGCAGGGGGTCCAGCAAGGGTCCAGTAATGTCCTTCAAGTAGGCCAACACCAGTCTCTCAAATGCCTTCATGACCACAGATGTTAAAGCAACAGGTCTGTAGTCATTAAGTCCTGTAATTTTTGGTTTCTTGGGTACAGGGATGATGGTGGAACATTTGAAGCAGGAGGGGACTACACACAGCTCCAGGGATCTGTTGAAGATCAATGTGAAGATGGATGATAGCTGGACAGCACAGGCTTTGAGGCAGGCTGGAGAGACACCGCCTGGGCCTTTGGCTTTCCTTATCTACTGCTTTCTGAAGACTTTGCATACATCCTCTTCACAGATCTTGAGTGCAGGATGAGAAACAGTAGGGGGGATGGAGGGGGGAGGGTGTTGATGGCTGTGCTGTGAGACGGTCGGAGCGGGTGTGCGGTGTCAGACCAGTCTTTTGCTTTTCAAACCTACAGTAGGTGCACACCAATGATTCTTTCTGCTGTCCTAACAGTCCGTTGCAGTCTTCTTATATCAGATTTGTTGGCTGACCCAAACCAGACAGTTATAGAAGAGCACAGAACCGACTCAATAATAGCGGAGTAAAACTGTGTCATCTGTACCTGTGGCAGGTTGAACTTTTTCAGCTGAAGAAGGAAGTACAACCTCTGCTGGGCCTTTTTCACAATGGAGTCAATGTGAGTGTCCCACTTCAGGTCCTGAGAGATGGTTGTGCCCAGGAACCTGAATGACTCCACTGCAGCCACAGTGCTGTCCACTAGCTGCTGCCTATGATAGACTGGATCCTAACTAATAGTTGCTGGCGTTGTGGGCGGACACACCAGGCAGCTCAGTGCACACTTAAGAAGCCTTGCGTTATCTGCCGGGGTAAGCATTTGCAAATCTTGCATGAGGTCAACACAAAGGGCGCCAACGAAGATTCCTGCCATGTCAGCTCAACCGCAGAGACCCTGTACTTGGATAGACCCAATGACTGCAGACATGTTCTCCTGAAAGTCATCAGAGTCTTGCTACGCTATGGAGGTAAGAGGCTCAACACCTATGTCGTCATGGGTGACGGTTCTGAGCGGACTATACTTCCTCCTGATGCCACCCATGAGCTTGGAATACAAGGCCAAGCTGAAAGCATAGCTTTGCGGACAATTTGCCAAGAGGTGCAGACTGTTAGTGGTGCATCGTTTCCTTTCACATATCTCCAGCAGATCAGCCTCAGAAGATGTTTAAGATTTCTGCAGCCTTTACCGCCAAACGCCTTGGTCTGGCTAACCACTCGTATCCTTTGAGCATCCTGAAGAAATACAAGCACCCGAAAAAGATCTTCGAAAGATCCATTTGGGCCTTTGAAAAGGTATGTCCTCTACTGCTCATTGGTGCTGATAATACCCACCTGATAACACCAATAAGACCTGTCCGTCTTGGCCCACCCGGTGGTCCGGCTGCTGTAAAGACGAGGCTTGGATGGACCCTGCAGGGACCAGTCAGGCTCTTGGAGACTCAGTTGCAGCCACAACAGTGCCTTTTCCTGTCTCTTACCCCTGCAGAACTGGAACCTAAACGAGATGTTGAGAAGTTATGGCAACTTGATATTCTACCTTTCTGATGTAAGAAGCAGGTCACAAGATCCAGGGAGGATCGGCAAGCCATTAACCTTCTAGAGACCAGGACAACTCGTGCGGAGGTAGATGGGATATTACACTATGTGACACAAAAGGATTCCCCCCTTTTCCATGCTCCAAAGGAGGCACTGATGCCAAGCATCAGAAATATGGAGCGACGACTGATTCAAACTCCAGAGAAAGAAGCTGTATACAACACTGAGAAGGAGAAGTATGAACTTAATGGTGCTGCTTCTAAACTCCCTACAGATGGAGGCACTGTAACAGGAGAGTCTTGGTATATCCCACACCATTTGGTCAGCCATAATGGAAAGGACCGTGTTGTGTTTAACTGCTCCTTCCAATACAAAGGCCTGCACTTGAATGATTCCCTGTTGCCTGGTCCAGCCTTGAGCCCCTATCTCCTGGGTGTCTTACTTCGCTTTAGAGAGTATAGTGTAGGTATCAGCGGTGACATCCGTGGGATGTTTCACCAGGTCCTGCTGTTACCTGAGGACAGGCCCCTGCTGCGCTTTCTCTGGCGCGGCATGAGATGAGACGAACTACCTGATGTCTATGAATGGCGAGTACTGCCATTCGGTACCACGTGCAGTCCATGCTGTGCATCCTTCACCCTTCAAAGACACGTCTCATTGCACAGCACACCGGATGATGATGTGAGACAATCCGTGGAAAGATGCTTCTATGTGGATAACTGTCTTCAGAGCTTACCATCTGCTCAAGAGGCACAGCAGTTACTGGACAAACTTCGTAAACTGCTAGCAACTAGAGGGTTTGACATCCGTCTATATCAGCAACGTGCAAGAAGTCGTCAGTCACTTGCCGCCAGATCTTCTAAGTTAGAACTGTGGCTTTCACATGATAAAGTAGATCCACGTGAATCCACCTTGGGACTGAGCTGGCACTGTGAGTCAGATAACCTAGGATTCAAACACAGACCTGTTAATTATGGAGCCCTGACAATGCGGAACATATATCATGTGTTAGCAAGTCAGTATGATCCCCTTGGTGTCATTCTTCTCTTTACCACTCGTGCAAAGGTGATTGCTCAGCAGCTCTGGGTGAAGAACAGAAATTGGGATAACCCACAACTACCTGATAACCTTCAACGAGCTTGGAAGGTGTGGGAAGCTGAGCTTCAGTATTTACCTCATGTAGTACTCCCTAGATGTTACACCCCTTCCAGCATGGGACCACCCTGCGGTCACTCATGAGTTCCACATCTTCACTGATGCTTCAGAGAAAGCGTATAGGCAGTCGCTTACCTTCGATCCGAAGATCCTAGTGGGAGAGTACACCTTTTCTTTTCTCCTGGTCCAGTCCCGTGTTGCCCCACGTAAGCAGTGTTCAATACCTAGACTTGAGTTGTGTGCGGCTCTTGTAGAAGTGCAGTTGGCCAAACTTGTTGGTAATGAGCTTACCTTGAAGGTCCAAAAGGTCACTTTCTGGACAGATTCAACAACTGTCCTTCACTGGTTACATTCAGAATCCTGCCGCTTTAAGGTATTTGTGGGTAACAGGGTAGCAGAGATTCAATAATTAACAGACCTTAAGGCATGGCATTACATCTCACCTGTGGCAAGAATCTGAAGGACCTTACCATACGGAATCTATGGACCCAAGGACCAGAATTCCTCCTCCAACCTCAGAGTATTTGGTCATCACCCCCAGCCATGCACAGCCTGGAATCTGATGATAACGAGGAGTTAAAACGAGGTATATTCTGTGGCATGATTAACTCAGCACCACAGACTGCAGATGATAGTAAATTTAGCAGCTGGAAGGACTTGGTTGAGTCGGTGGCACAGGAGCTGCATGGGGCGCATAGAAGGCCTCAATCCAAACGAATAAATAAGCTTTTTTGGCATTGTCGTTTTGCTGTATTTTTGTATCAGATTAAGCTGGAACATGTCTGATAACTAGTCATTGTTTAGGGGCAAAGGAACAAAGTACAAGTACAAGAACAAGAGTACAGTGTTTTCTTTACTCAAAAAAAAAAACATGATAGCTTTAGTCTGGTACAGTATCTTGCGTCTAGTCATGCCAATACAGCATAATTTTTTTACAACAAGATTTTGGCTAAATGTATTAAATGAATGAAAAAAACTGTCAACACATTAAAGAAATTAAAATATTTTTTCTAGATATTTAAAATGTTTACTGCTTGATTAAAACATATGCTACTCATATCAAACTGCGTTTTGAGAGGGAAAAAAAGTCACGTAGGCTTTACGTCGCATTTTATTAATACATTCAGAAATAATGTAGGCTAAAATACTGGTGAATAAAGCAAGATGTTTACAAAAGTTATAAACATTATAAACACAGCTATAGGCTATTTTAGTTCCCTTCTAAAATATAAATTAACAGCACAGTGAGGCGGTGCTCACGCTGAATGGCACAGATTGTACTACGGACTATTTCCTTTCCGTGAACTTTGGAGCGTGTCACAATGTCCCTCAGCACATTTTTTCTTAATCTGTAAATGATTTAAGTGAAATATATTTCATGTATATGCCTATATATTCATTTTTATTTCTATAGTTTTATTCAGTTTTCTCTGTTCAGAAACAGATGCGGTTTTATTTTCTGTTTTATTCTGTTTTATACCATTTTACTACATAACAATAAAATAATGCTTAAATTATCCTTAAAATATAAGAAATAAAATAATCCATACCGGCCTACTGTAATGACGAGTCAACGGAGTGAGGATCCATTTGCAGCTTTTAATAAAAGGTAGACACGGTTGTAAAGGCATGGTCAATCAACAGTAAACAAGGTTATCAGAGGCAAAACAAAGGCACACTGCATGAAAAGAGTAAAATCCAGAAGAACAAGGGAATGGTAAACTTCCACTTAACCTCAAGTTTGTCAGATGTATATGGATAAAAATGGACCCAGGTTACACAAAACATCCTCATGTCCACAAATGTCCACAAACATCCGCATTCCTCAAGTAAGCGGAGATGTTCAAGAATCCATAAAGTTAGATGGGAAAATACGAATGACATACGGGTATTTGTGGCCTGCTGGCTGCAGGCCATCTTTCATATGTTAATAACTGACTGAAAGGTCTGCTGTAGTCATGGAGCAGGGGAGGGGAAAAAGTGCTGGCTGTAGTTCCCAGCAAACTACAAAATTGCAAAGATATTCAGACACAATTAGGCAACCTCTATGTAAAAAATATAACCAAACAAATGTGTGAGTTACTGATCACGTCTAAAATTTTCGATTGGCCAAATTGAATTTATGTGAATTCAATTTGATAAATTCACACAAATTCAATTAGGCCAACTGAAAAATTTAGATGTGACCAGTCTAAAACCTCGAAAGAAAATTTCGAGGTCTGACATTTTTACGGTATAATAACTATATATTTAAATAGCTATTTTAGACAGCAACACATAATACATTTGATTTATATAACTTTTAAAATGTATATTACATTATTTTTAATACCTACACTTTTGTATGCTGACATAATAGTTCAAGTTGATTAAAGGGGTCATATGATGCTGCTAAAAAGAACATTATTTGGTGTATTTGGTGTAATGAAATGTGTTTATGCGGTTTAAAGTAAAAAAAACACATTATTTTCCACATACTGTACATTATTGTTTCTCCTCTATGCCCCGCCTTTTTGAAACGCTTCGATTTTTACAAAGCTCATCGGTCTAAAAA
>NW_015656164.1:306038-311839 GCF_001515625.1 Sinocyclocheilus rhinocerous
AATTCTTTAAAAATCCTACAATGTGATTTTCTGGATTTTTTTTTCTCATTTTGTCTCTCATAGTTGAGGTATACCTATGATGAAAATTACAGGCCTCTCTCATCTTTTTAAGTGGGAGAACTTGCACAATTGGTGGCTGACTAAATACTTTTTTGCCCCACTGTATGTGGGGGCGTGTTCGAACGAGCCGTTTTAGGTAGGTGTGGCTAACTCTTAACTTTTATAAAGAATATCTCTTTGGATTTGAGACTTTAGTCTTTGCAACTTTACAGATCTTCTTTATGCACCAAGAGCTTGTAACACTCTAAAGAGAAAGGAAAAAATGAAATCGCATCATATGACCCCTTTAAAAGATCATTTAATAAAATAATCTAGCAAAAAATAAATAAAATAAAACCAAACAGCATTTCAGAATATAAAACAATGGGTTTATTTAAGGATATTTTACAAGTGTGCAAGGATAAACAGTTACAGGAGTAAAAAAAAATAGTGCTGGGTAACGATTAATTTTTTTAAAATCATGATTAATCACATGACTGTCTGCAATTAATCGCATTGTTATGCACAAAATTCAATAATGCATTCAAAAGTAGTTGCAGTGCTCACAAAAGTGCCGTGCTCTTTTCCTCATTTTATCGACTGCTGAATGTCCTTCCATCTTGGCATAAAGAGTAAAATCATACATGTTTTCAAATTTAACACACCAGGGGCCTGTTTCAATAGGGAGGTTCAACCAACTCTGAGTTGAAACTCAAACTCTGAGTTGACTTACCCTGAGATGGGAAACTCTGAGTTTTCGGTTTCAGAACAGCTAAATTGTGTTAGTTCAGTCGAATCTGAGTAGGTTGACTCTGAGTTTAGCGCGTGCACCACGACTATGAGATGTCATGATCGATGGAGCTCCGAAATTATGATTCACCATGGCAACAGCACCGACAAAAAGACGTCCACATACTTCCGAGTCAATAAATAACTTTAATTCTTAATCACTGTTATAATATCAGAGGTAAAAACTGTAAGTTATTTAACTAAATTTACATTTTCATAGTACCCCATAGCAAAAAAAAAAGGAAAGGAAAAAGAACGTAGCAGCATCTAAAAATGAATTATAAAAACACGATTCAATCAAGGCAAAGCTTTAAGCATAAAAGTTTCACTGACAGATGAAGAGGAGATGGTCAGATAGAAGAATTTTAAAATCCAAAAGGAAAAAGAATAACTGTTGCTTTTGTATTTGTAGGAAATAAAGATGACCAAATAAATTGTAAATAATTTGTGTTTATTTAACAGCTGTGGTGGTGGTTACGGCATATATCTTTCACTACCCTCCCATCTGGCATCGTTCCATTCCATACAGTAATCAGTTTCATTTTCAGAAGGTGCGATGATGGGAATATGCGTGTCATCAATGCATCTAACCACACTGGAAATCCTGAAGAAAATTCTAATTATTGGGTTACTTCCAGAGGTTGCAGCAAGATGTTATCAAGTGAACATCATTTATCAGATTAGCCTCATTTAAACCGATTTCTACACCACTGACCTACAGTCCTGTGAAACTCCTCTTTGACGGATTTGTGCCCAGGAAAAAATTATCAGAAAGAGCATGAGAGCGATGTGCAGGTTCCTTATCAGTCTGCATACAGCGGCTTTACTAATGTGCTCTGCATCTCCAATGATTTAAAGAAAACTACCATTTAAAATGCTACCGCTCAAATAAATATGCATGTGAATATGGCAAAAAAAAAAAAAAACTAAGAATTTATGCAGCCTCCTCATCTACGGGATCCTGTATAAGAGGAGATGCCATTTTTGTCACTTTGACCATGTCTGCATGATGAAAATATGCGCAATGGATGAATGAACATATTTCGTATCTAACCGTATTTAATAATCGTATTGTTGATCGTATTTGTACAATAATTATCGTATTTGTACGATAATTTTGACCTCTGTACGATGTACGATCAATAATGAAAAAATCCCATAATGTATGATAATTTCAGAATTGTGTGACACTTGTAGCTGTAATCATAGGGCTTCTATACTCGTACACGAAATCGGCTCATTACAGACACTCTAAATGGGCTCATGCACACCTCAGAGTGTGTTAAGAATGTGGGAGGATGCCCTGCTTTTAAGCCGACGAGCACTATGTTGCGGTCCATGATGGCATCAAATCTGTACCGAACCCCCTCAACATCTGGCAACACGCAGGCTTCCGATGACAGCGAATCAGAGGTGGAGTTTGGACCTTCCCACTAAACACTGTTGCGCCGCACCGCATCCAGTGTAGACAGCATCACTGATTATAATGTGTTCTATAGTATTTTGTCATGCTGCGCAGCACCACACCGCTCTCGTCCGGTGTAGACACGGTGTAAGGGGCGCCTAGTTATTTATCTATTGTGGTAATTAGCAGGTTGTGTCAAAAAGTTGTTAGTCTAGATAAATAGCTGTATTCTGTATGTTTGATTAGTGTACAATAATTTTCTTCCAAATACAATAATTTTGAGCTTCTGGTACGATACTTGGACATTTTCAATCTGGCACCACTGCTCACCTCACCCATTCAACTTTAGCTGAGTTTGTCGCAGAACTTGCTAACTAGTACATTATTAGAAAAAGGCGATTTGCAAAGAATCAAAAAAAAAAACAAAAAAAATAAACATACTCACTACTTCTGTAGGTGAAGCTGGATCACGAATAATTTGCGTGAACATAGACACATTTAAGTAGATCGGGGAGGTGCATTCCCTTCAAAAACAAAAGTAATCCACTGCATCTTCAGCAGATGTCGGGAGTAAATGACGACTGCTATGTTCATTATTACATCCAACAACAGAACACCTCAATCCCTTAGGAGACATTCTTGTCTACACCTGCTCCGGCGTCGAAACAATGGCGGACTGTCTACAGCTCACTCAGGGCGGGTCTGTGCTAAAACACCAGTGTCAATCAACAGTCGTGGGAGCAGCCTGTGCCTGTGTGACGTCACACAGCCAATAATCTGTGAACAGCTTGACCTGAGAAAGGGCTTATGATTTATGGAGGTTTAAAAAAAAAAAAAACACTGGGTGGGTTTTTATCATTAGAGGGCGGTTGTGTAACACACTGCCAAGACACATTATAGTTCAAACAACATGTAAAAGTGAATTTTGCATCTGATGACCCACTTTTAAAAAAACGAATTCCTTGTGTTTGTGCACACTTGGTGAATAAAGCTAATTCTGATCCTCAGTATGTAAGCTGTTATTCTGGAAAAAGCTCAAAACTTCAAGACATAGAGTTAACGCTGTCTAGATTTTTGGCACTAGAACAACATCAGCAGCTGAGTCATGTGATTAATTGCATTGTTATGCACAAAATTCAATAATGAATTCAAAAGTAGTGTATTGTACACTTTTTTCATTTAAAAGTACTGCTATATGAACAAAAGTGCAATAACATTTGGTTTGCAAACACTTTAAACAAATAAGGTGCTTTTTTACAGCAGTATTCCTTTTACATAGTACCAGTTAAAATATTTCTTGTAAATCTAAACTTTTAACATTAATGTAATCAAATTAAATATAAAACCAAAGCTATTTGCCACTGCCAGGGCATTAACGTTTTTATAGAAAATATTTTATAGTTTGTTACAGAAAAACAAGTTATGCTCAGAGTCCAGAGCCTCGATCATAACATTATAACAGGCACCTTAGAGACCTGCACTATCGCGGGACCCAACGCAACAGAGTGCGGCTCGGGGCAACACTTGATGGGTGAGTGCGGTTGCGCGCGGGTAGAGATTTGTGTGTGCGGGAGAATAAGTGTGTACTCACACTAGGCAATCTTAACTGTGCCCGAGCGTGTTTGACCCCCAAAGCCTGGTTCGTTTGACTAGTGTGATCGCTCCGTGCCGCGCGCTCAGGCACGGTTCGTTTAGCTGGCCCTGGCTCTGTTGGAAGAGGTGGGCCAGAGCGCAGTTCAGTTGGGCTCGGGCGCGGTGCGCATGTAGTGTCGGAGCGCTGAATTTCTGATAAGCACTTCTCTGCTGTCTTCACGTGCTTTTAGAAACTTCCTATTTCCCACTTATGAAGTCGTGAGCGCTTCATGTGAGCGCTGCTGCAGTCTTTTAGGCCCACCCCAAATGCTCTCATTGGTTGAGATGCGTGATGACGCTCATTCCAAGCCAGTACTGATCAACATTCCACCCCTCCTGTGACCCATGGTTTGTCTGTATGTGTATTCAGAGCCAGTAAGCAACGCAGGCTTTCAAAATAATAATAATAATAAAAACTGCGTAAATGCGCAATAAAATAATTGTCTGCGTTAATTAATGTGTTAACGCAATAATAACGCATTAACTTTCACCATTTGACTAGTGTGATCGCTCCGTGCCGCGCGCTCAGGCACGGTTCGTTTAGCTGGCCCTGGCTCTGTTGGAAGAGGTGGGCCAGAGCGCAGTTCAGTTGGGCTCAGGCAAGGTATGCATGTAGTGTCGGTGCGCTGAACTTCTGATACGTGCAGCTGCAGCATGATTGCGTGAACATTTCTGAGCAGCAAAAGTGATAGATCTGTAAAGCAATATATTGTGAGAGGGCACAAAACAGGGTGTATTACAGAGTCCCAAACGACTCAAAATAATAAACCACAAAGTTAACAAAACGATGCACTTCACTGTGCTGAGTGAAAGCACTTCTCTGCTGTCTTCACGTGCTTTTAGAAACTTCCTATTTCCCACTTATGAAGTCGTGAGCGCTTCATGTGAGCGCTGCTGCAGTCTTTTAGGCCCACCCCAAATGCTCTCATTGGTTAAGACGCGTGATGACACTCTTCCCAAGCCAGTACTGATCAACATCCCACCCCTCCTGTGACCCATGGTTTGTCTGTATGTGTATTCAGAGCCAGTGAGCAACGGACTTTCATAATAATAAAAAACTGTATTAACGCGCGATAAAATAATTGTCGGCGTTAACAAATTATAATGTGCATTTTAGCATTTTTTATTAATTTACACATTTTTCAGCTGCTGGATCGCGATAACATGTTAACTTGCCCAGCCCTAAAATGTATATATAATACAATAAATAACAAAGAATGAAGACAATGTGTTTATGTTAAATACCTTCATGAAACACCTCTTACATGAAGATCTTTTCTTATGAGTAAAGTCTTCCACTGGATTGGTCACTTGACACACAGGAAATCACACCTCTAGTTTAACCTTTAACAAAGTGTTTGTTGTCTCTCTGTGACTTTAGCTTTGCTAATATGCATTGTGTATGACGTTTCTCTTGTGGAAACAGAGCTGTGGGTCATTCTGGCTGGTGCGGTTTTAACACTGTTTTGCACGTTCATACCTATGCAGTTGACATTCATATGTCTGTTTATTCAGGTTGTGATAATGCTTTTTACCTTCCCAGTGTTACAAATGTAGAAAAATAAATGTTTCCACACTTCGAAAACATGGTAACATCTATACACCTCATGTCATTTGATTTATTTATTTATTTAAAATAAATGATCATATTTCTCAAAGTGCTTCTTCTGAAGCTGATCTGATACAATTCATGTAACTACATCTGTAGTTGGATTAAAATTTATGCTGAGGAAATGCAGTGTTGAACAGTTTTCTTGAATTTGTTAGGTTCAGGGCTCAATGAAAAATGAAAAAAAAAAAAAAAAAAGATTGACGCAGTTGACGCAGTTTTGAGTTCAGTGATGCAGGTAGTGACGATTCTCTCCTGCCAATCCGTGATCAGCAGAGTTTACACGTCACGTTTTGGTAACGGTACGGTTCACTTGGAACCCCAACC
>NW_015656164.1:314823-321843 GCF_001515625.1 Sinocyclocheilus rhinocerous
TTATTTCAGATAAATGCTGATCTTTGGATCACATGTTACCTGTTTCTGATGCAGGAAAGCTAGTTCATGCATTCATGACCTCTAGACTGGACTATTGTAATGCACTGCTAGGTGGTTGTCCTGCATCTTCCATAAACAAGCTACAGGTGGTCCAAAATGCAGCGGCTAGAGTCCTTACCAGGTCAAGAAAATATGATCATATTACCACAATTTTACAGTCTCTGCACTGGCAGAGTTCCGTATCAGTTACAAAATATTGTTACTTACTTACCTATAACTAATGCCCTTAATGGGTTAGCTCCTGCGTACCTAACTAGTCTTCTACCACGCTACAATCCATCATGCTCCCTAAGGTCGCAAAACTCTGGACTTTCGGTAGTACCTAGGTTAGCAAAGTCCACTAAAGGAGGTAGTGTTTTTTGCATTTGGCTCCCAAACTCTGGAATAGCCTTCCCGATAATGGTCGGGGTTCAGACACACTCTCTCTGTCTAAATCTAGATTAAAGACACATCTCTTTGGCCAAGCATTCAAATAATGCATCTCATAATCTTGTACTGCAGTTATATCTGATCAAATGCACATTATTATTCTTTAGTTTGGGTTAAACAAATTAATTTTGCTTGGTTTGAACAGCAGCTATGCTAATTACGTATCTATTTGTTTCTCTGTTTTTGCCACAGGATTGACATCCCGTGGTAACCATTACCGCGGGAAGTAGGGGTGCTGAGGGTGCTGCAGCACCCCCTGGAGTGTAGCCCATGATTACGTCTTTTTAATTGATTTTTCCGTACATTTCTGCCATATGTACTTTACCTGACAGTCACCACTGTCACCACTAAATATTGTAGAAACTTAATTTGCTGTAAAGTCGCTTTGCAACGATTTGTATCGTGAAAAGCGCTATACAAATAAAGTTGAATTGAATTGAATTGAATTACTGGACTCCTGAGGCTGGAATAGTTTTTGAGGAATTGACACAGCTAGCACTTGTGCTAGGTATATCAGATACAGGGGGAGGCCCCACTTTATATTAAGTGGCCTTAACTACTATGTACTTACATCAAAAAATAAGTATAATGTACTTATGTGTTCATATTGTAATGTGTACTTAATGTGTTCATATTGTATTGCAAAACACTTTTGCTGCTATTGAGGTGGGATATGGGTAAGGTTAGGGACAGGTTTGTTGGTATGGGTGTTGTTAAGGGTGGGTTAAGGTGTAAGGGATGGGTCAACTGTGTAATTATAAATGTAATTACAGAAATTAATTACAGATGTAATTACATGCAGGTATATTTAAAATATAAGTACAATGTAAAAACATGTATGTACACAATAAGTGCATTGTACCAAATTATTAATTTAAATGTAAGTACATAGTTGTTAACGCCACTTAATATAAAGTGGGTCCCAGGGGGAATATTTTGCATTGGTAACATGACATCGATATTAACCCAAGAACGGGAAATTCTGACTATGGGATATCACCGCAACCCACCATACCACTATCAGTCTAGAATGGAAAAGTGCTAAAAGATTTGAGTGCGTGTAGCGATTTGTTCTCCATATTCTCTTCAGTGTGACTTAAACATATCAACATTTTGGGGTGTTAGAGAGAAAAAAAAATTGTCAATTTCCAGTGATATTCTATCCAGATATACTAGAAGGCATTTTTCTGTTTTTACACGCATCTCAGTCAAGGTCTGATCAGAAATCATGGAGTTCTTTCTCCCATTTTGTCTTGATATGATGTGTATTTTCTCTCTTTACCATCTAAAGCTCTATATATGCTGCTAATCCGTGTAAGGATATTTTTGCTAGTCTGCACATTAACCAAACTAAGCTCAATTGATGAGAGAATGTCTTTTAACTTTTGTTTCCAATTTAGATGTTTAAAGAGGAAGCTACGTATCTGGAGATATCTGTAGAAGTCAATATTAGCTGCAAATTCAATGACAAGTTGTTTGAAGGTTTTAAGTGTTTCTTCTTACAATAGTTGGTGGATATATTGTGACATTTTTCAGAGCCCATTATCTCAAGCCAGAGTCTGTTCTCAAGGGTAAAATATATTCTTGTGTGATATGGATGTTAGTGATGAAAGCCCACAGGAAGATCATAAATCTGTTGAACCTCCCTCCATAACAAAGTCGTCACCAATTTACGCTTGGTTATCTTTTTTTCGTCATTAAATCGAAGAGCTGCTGGTAGAAATGGACTGGAGTTAAACTTTTCAAGCCAACTAGTGCTTCATTACCAATTCCAACCTAGTCCTACTCCTAGTTTTCAAAATAAAATAAAAATTCATAAGGATATTGACAAGTTATTTCGCTTAGAAACAATAAGTAAGTATTGGAGGCATTGAAGACATTTATATACATAAATTCAGTTCTGTTCAATCTGTTCAGAGATATTTATACATATTTGCTAAACCATAAACATGACTGTCACATAGCATCGCAATTATGATGACCAAGTCACTCACGCTCATGCTACATACTAGCATTGCAACAATTAGATCTTATTTTATTCAAATAAAGATATAAACAAAAAGTATAAATACTACAGCAAAACTACAGTTTATAATTTGAATTGAGAAAACATATACAAATTTTTAACTAAGAACAACAAGCAAGCTGCAACATAAGTCAAGAACTAGTCTAATCTATTAGATTAATTAGATTAGACTCACATAGAGGTATTTGTAGCAATTAAATATTTTAACGCAAAAAAACAGCTAGAAAATTCAACAGTCGCTATATACATTTATAACATGACTTTTTCCAAACTAGAACATTTCCATGATTTTTCAAGACTTGGAAATCACAATTTTTACATTTCCTGATGTTTCTATGACCATGAAAACCCTGCTACAAATACATCTGAGATCAAGAAGAACAAAAGAGAAACCAAAACATTCACAACAGTTAAAAAAAGGCTTTACAGTCAATCTTTCTCTCCCATGTAATGACGCAACCTTTAAGAATACAGAATAGAGATAAAAAGATAATCACAGATATTAAATACTGATAAATCTCTTGCCATCAAATGTTCAGCATCACAAAGATGATAAAGCATTGCTGATCCTGGACATTCTCCAGCCCTTCTCAGCCTAAACTCATCAGCGTCCTGGGATTGAAAGTTTCTCCTCCAGCCATTTATTTAATCTGAGCATACGTCACATCACTCCAGCAGCTGAAAAAGTGTAAATGAGTTACAAATGCTAAAATGCACATTTTAATCTTTTCATATTTTGTTTTATTCTTAGATTCTCGACAATGCTTGTACTGTAGATGCAGGTTTCAGTGGCTCTTTTTGAATTGTGATTGATGTTTTTACTTTGACGCTCACCTTGATGGGTTTCTAGGTTCAGTTTAGAGTAAACAGTGTCAGAACTTTCACTGCTTTTCCCTAAAAGATGCCAACAGTTAATATCACTAGTGCTTACTGTGTGTCCAATCTTCATTTTATATTCATAAAATCTCTACAGCTTCAACAGAGATAATTTATTTTAAAACAATTATATGTTTGACCAAATTACCTTCAAATCAACGTATTGTAATTTGCATGCAATGGTTTTTATGGATCAGGCTGATTTCAGAACGGGTGTTCAGAACGGCTGTACACTATTGTCATGATCATAAAACCATACGAGCATCAACTTTTTTTTACAGTTTACCTTTGTTTTCTTTCTTTTTCTTCTGTTTCTCTGTAGGTTTGAGTTCAATCTCAGCATAGGTGACTTCTGTAGGTCCACTTACAATGTCTACAATGAATAACAGACAAAAGAATAAGACATTTGTTTTAACTGAATTTGCTCTGCAAATATCACAGTGAAATGTAAAACAAAGATCATTTTGATTATTTAGAAAATAACTACTGCCTTAGTAAATGATCAACATGACATAATTACCTTCTGTAACATCATTAGTTACCTGTGCTTATATCTTTATTGTTTGTTGCATCAATAGAGTCATAAGTATGAGCAGTTCCTGTAATAAATTAATGCATATTATGAATTTAAGCCCACAGAAAAATATTGTTTTCATGTTGACGCTGCAATTAACTTTATAAATTATGTATGAAATATTTTGATAATGAAATACAACTGAATAACATCTAATTGGATATGTAAATGTCAGTTACACAAATATCATATTACACTTTAGAAAAGGGGAAAAATATTTAGCGTGAGATCTGTCTTGTTAGTTGAAAGTTATTTCTAAGTCTCTTCAATCTCAGCTTGTAAAGATTTCTGGTTAAATATTTATGGCTAATGGGTAAAGACTGACCAGACATGAGTGTTTTATATCCCGCTTCACTCTGGTTCTGCTCTGATGTCTGACTGCTGTTCTGCTGCTGACTGACACTAGAGGTAGACTCAGATCTTACACCTAGACAAACATAACATGTTCATGAAAATATCTGGAGGAAATAAGGGGGTCAAAAAAGAGACTTTAATCTCCTTTATGCATACATAAATGGCTAATTTGCAGAAGTTTGTTATTTGGAGTAATACCTGCCCAGCAGAAAACTACCCAAAAACCCTTTAAAATCAGTCAACATAAAAGTGTTAGACCGGCTATGTTCAGATAAGCAGCTTAGGCTGTTGTAGGCCACAGGTAACAGGTTTAGGAACAGAGTCTACAAATGTGTTATTGAATTTTAATACGACTAGATGAACCTTTGTTGTTTCTGTAGCGCCACAGCAGGACCAAGAAGACAATGATCAAAAATATGAGTCCAGCAGTCACTCCAGCTATCACTGGATCGAGATCATCAGATCCTGACCTTCTGGAGGAAGCTGAGATGAACACATTTTACAGTCATATTAGTGCTGTTTATTATACAGAAGCATTTCAATAGTGTTTACAGTTCCTAGTCTCACCTGTGACTGAGATCCAGCTCTTGGGTGATTCTCCTCTCTCTGGCTGTTTGCAGGAGTAGAAACCCTCGTTTGACTTTGAGACATTAGAGATGATCATCTCTGTAGTTTGACTCTGGATGAGTGACCCATCTTTATAGAAATCAGCTCTGTGGTTTGGTGGGGTTGAAAACTGATCTAAACAGCGTAGAGTCAGAGTATCTCTTTCAGTCACAGGACGAACAGGACTCTCCAGAATCACACCAGCTACAGAAACAGAGCAAACATCAACTGACAAATAGTAAGATTAGAGTAAGAATCAGAGATGTTCACAAGTCTTTAACTCGGACTCTGAGTCAAGTCTGAAGTCTTTAACTTGGAGTCCGAGTCAAGTCTGAAGTCTTTATCGCTGGAGTCTGAGTCAAGTCTCGAGTCTTTGATCACGAGTCTAAGTCGAGTCTCAAGTTAATGGCTCGCTAAAAAAAATCTCATTCAGATTCCTCATGTATTGAAATCTTCCTATTTACGAAGCTGTTTTATAAGCTATAAACAAAATATATGATCTTTGATCTGCTTTGTAAAAAAAAAAAAAGAGGTGTTAAGATGTAAGTTTAATGTACATCCAGCCTGTTATTTATATGTTAATCCATTACCATGTTCAAAACTGTTTTTCTGTAATCAAATTCTATAATAAGAGTCCGATCTACCATGACACATAAGGACATATGTGACACAGATATTACAAAACCATACAAATATTTCTATGATATACAAATTTCTTAATGATATAAGTCAGGGGTATTCAATTAAAGTTCCAAGAGAGAGAGAAAGCACACGGAGCTGAAAGGGCTTGAATAAAGCGCGTTTGGCGTTAGATAAAAAATACTAGAGGATATAGCGCTGAAAGATATTTACCATAAACGACCTTGAGTGCTTATGTGATCCGCTCCGCTGTTTTGACGCGCTGCTCACTTAAAATGGTGCTGCTTGAGCAATGGTTTAATAGTGAAAGGTTTAATGGTATATCAGATTTTTTTGTCATTTAGAAATGAGATTGGGTGGGTGATTGAATTGAGATCACAATCTGGCTATTTATATCTGGAACAAGAAATGAGGGCTTTGTGAAAAATACAGAAACACAGACTCACAGTGTACAGTGATATTAACAGGATGATGTTTCTCTCCAGATTCAGACTGACACCAGTACACTCCAGTGTCTGATGTGATTTCCTGGATCAACATCCTTGTTGATCCTGGAACAACATTCCAATTAACCAATCAGAATTGAGGGATAACTTTTCAGGAAATATCTGTTTTAGGCTTACGATCAAGGTTAGGTGCTTCTACACCCTTGTTAATCAGCTATTTTCACACTGATTTTAGGAATAAATTATGGGTAGGGTAAGGTTTAGGGGTAGGGGTTGGGTTTAGTCTATATTTTTGGACAGTAATGTTGATCCAGGATAAAAAAAAAGATTTTGATCACTGCGACCTGGATGATGGGGTGTGGATGCGGTCGACCTTTTTAAAATCAGTTATATAAGTATTTAAGGATAAAAGACTCAAGTTGCTTTTAAAATATTCACGAGTCCTTTTCCTCGAGTCGAGTCAAGTCTGGAGTCATTTCAGGTCGAGTCTGAAGTCTATAAAAATGCGACTCGAGTGTGACTCGAGTCCGAGTCACTAACTCGAGTGCCCATCTCTGGTAAGAATGTATCAACAATGTGGAGACAACAACAATAATAATAATTTTGGATATATTGAGAATCACAATGATATATACCATATATATATATATATATATATATAATCAAATGTAATACTGCACTGTAAAACCCGACAAGTTACGGTAAACCGTTTGAAGAAACTGGTTGCCTTAAACCATTCAAGTTTTAAAACCCATAAATATGAGTACTATAAACTCATACATTGAGTTAAATTAACTTAATTTTTTAGTGTTAACTTAGTCAAATATTAGAGTTTATTCCACTCAGTCAGTTTGAATTCAGGTAACAAATCTAACGTCTCAGGTTAGGTATGTAACCATGGTTCCCTGAGTAGGGAACGAGACACTGCGTCCTCTAGGGGTCTCTATGGGGAACGCCTCGTCGTGACCCGTGTCTGAAGCATACATTGAAAAAACACCAACAACACGTTG
>NW_015656164.1:322180-342037 GCF_001515625.1 Sinocyclocheilus rhinocerous
GGAAAAAAATCAGATTGAGTGAAAAAATTTGGGGTGGGAGGAAAAAATATTTGTCAGATTTTTTGCGTTCTCTCGCAAAACTTTTGCGTTCCCTCGAGAAACTTTGCATTCCCTCGCAAAACTTTTGCATTCTCTCGCAAAGATATTTGCGTTCCCTCGCAAAACGCAAATATCTTTTGCGAGAGAACGCAAAAGTTTTGCGAGGGAACGCAAAATATCTTTGCGAGAGAACGCAAAAGGGAACGCAAATATCTTTGCGAGAGAAAGCAAAGTTTTGCGAGGGAACGCAAATATCTTTGCGAGAGAACGCAAAAAAAAAATTCCTCCCACCCCGAATTTTTTTTCCCACCACCATGTCCCTTTAGGGGCTCCGTAAAAGCAGCCATGTTGAGTTGTGAAATGTGGGGCAGGTGAATAGTTTTCTGCAGTAAATGTTCCTACTTGCAAAAAAAAAAAGCAAATATCAAAGGGATCTATATGGGTCATTTTTGACCCATGTGTGTAAAATTGATGTAGAAATACAAAAACGTGTTTTTTTTTATGAAGTAAAGAAAGGAAAAATAAACAATGATTTGTGGAAATCAAAAACAAGATATTTAATGAATACCTGGAATAATAAATGAGAAAATATATTTCTTTCAAAGATTCAGCAATGAATCACTCAGGCATGATTGAAATAACATAGGAAATAAATATGGGTGATTTTAGAAAAATAAACAAAATTATTTGTGGAAGTCAAAAACAACATATCTGGAATAATAAATGACAGAAAACATTTTTTCAGAGATTCAGCAAAGAAATCCATAACTGAAATAACACAGGAAATGAATACGGGTCATTTTAGACCCATGTTGTGCATTAGAAGGGTAATGACACAAAAATGAGTTTTATTCAGAAAGTAAGAAAGAAAAAATAAGGATTTGTGATGATCAAAAACAAGTTAATTGAGGAATTCATGGAATTAATTGATGAAATTAATTTCTTGCAAAGATATAGAAAAAATAAACTCAGTCGGGTCACTTTAGACCCATGTTGTGCATCAAAGGGTTAATAAGGCAGAAAATGAACCTTTGTTGTTTCTGTAGCGGCACAGCAGGACCAAAAAAACAATGATCAAAAATATAACAGTCAGTCCAGCAGTCACTCCAACTATCACTGGATCGAAACCATCAGGTCCTGATCTTCTGGAGGAAGCTGAGATGAACACATTTTACAGTCATATTAGTGCTGTTTATTATACAGAAGCATTTCAATAGTGTTTACAGTTCCTAGTCTCACCTGTGACTGAGATCCAGCTCTTGGGTGACTCTCCTCTCTCTGGGTGTTTGCAGTAGTAGAAACCCTCATGTGACTTTGAGACAGTAGAGATGATCATCTCTGTAGTTTGATTCTGGATGAGTGATCCATCTTTATAGAAATCAGCTCTGAGGTTTGGTGGGGTTGAAAACTGATCTAAACAGCGTAGAGTCAGAGTTTCTCCTTCAGTCACAGGATGAACAGGACTCTCCAGAATCACACCAACTACAGAAACAGAGCAAACATCAACTGACAAATAGTAAGATTATAGTAAGAATGTAACAACAATGTGGAGACAACAACAACAATAATAATAATAATAATAATAATGCGTTTTATTTAGAGGTGCCTTTGAAAACACTCAAGAACACATTACAACTTGATGACAATCATAAATTACAAGACAGTAATACAATCAAAGCAACATCTATTCAACATAAAGATAACCCATAAATTACAATTAATCAGGAAAAGCTTATTTAAAAATATGAGTTTTAAGATATGATTATTTTTTATGACAAAAGTCAAAGGTTGACTACGTTCTAGCTTATGGAAAATGTGAGACGTAACCCAAATAGGACAGAGTTACAATAATCAATACAAAAATAATAATAACAAATTTTCTCATGGGGGTTATGAAAAATATAAACAAATAAACATGACATGTGGGTAAATGACTGCACGATTCTGGATACATTTAGAATCTCAATGTTTTGAGCAATGGTTTAATAGTCAAAGGTTTATTAGTCTAGTGGATTCATTGTCATTTAGGAATAAGATTGAATTGAGATCACAATCTGGCTATTTAAATCTGAAACAAGAAATGAGGGTTTTGTGAAAAATACAGAAACACAGACTCACAGTGTACAGTGATATTAACAGGATGATGTTTATCTCCAGATTCAGACTCACACCAGTAAACTCCAGTGTCATATGGGATGGTGGAGCTGATTGTACAAGTAGATCCTGTTTGTGATCCCCACACTGATGATGAACAATCTTCCAGCCCCCATCTCTCTGTGTATCTTCTCACTGTCCATCCAGTAGATTTAGTCTGGTCCTCACAGCTCAGAGAGAGAGAGACTAATGTGAAGTGTTGAGTTCTGCTGGGACTGACGATCAGAGAGACTGGAGGAGAAACACCTGAGAAGACAATTACAGCTACAATTCAGAAATCAAGTCAAGACAGTTCTATTTAAAACTTCATAAACAAAATTACACCTTAAAATATTAAAATATGTAATTATGCCATCAGCAAGCAAGCCAAAGACAAAAACCTCCATAAGGTGTAACTTTTGGAGAAAACAAAACAAACAAAAAAAACCTTGGGAGAAACCAGACTCAACTTCTGTTCAGTTCTGCTTTGCCTGTACAGTGTGAACCTAGTAGTATTTATAGTTAACTGAGTGACTCGAGTCCGAGTCACTAACTCGAGTGCCCATCTCTGGTAAGAATGTATCAACAATGTGGAGACAACAACAATAATAATAATTTTGGATATATTGAGAATCACAATGATATATACCATATATATATATATATATATATATAATCAAATGTAATAATCAAGGTGTGGTCAATAACATAAAAATTTAAAATAAATTTTATAATAAAAACACTATTTAATAAATAGGTCAGATTATACATTTTTATTACACCTATTTGATTATGTTCTCTCAAGTCCACTTACGTAAGTAACACTTTTGTGCCACAATAGTTTAGTTTATATATTTTTCATGACAATTTTACACCATTATAATTAAATGTTTTTCAAGGTTTTGCTGGTTAGTTTGGTCTGTTTAGGACCTCCTCACTCATTCTGTGGTTCAGTTTAAACTCACCAGTGACACATATTAACTGTGTGTTGCTGATGGTTGTGTTATAGGCTGGTTTTCCTCTCTCTGCTCTGCACACATAAACTCCTGTGTGTTTTGGAGCAGCAGAACTGACAGTGTAGTTTCCTCCAGCTCCTCTGCTGCTGTCTGAGAGCAGATCATAACGATATCTGTAGTCTGTATAAAGTGAAAAAGTGCAGTTACCTCAAGAAATGAGCAGACATTTTTACATGAGTTTTATAAAAGACCTTTGATGGTATAATCAGAGTATTCAGACTGATTAAATATATTTAATCTCTATAATATGTTTTTATGAAACCAGTTTATTCAGATGTTATACATGAAGCACATTATATCTTACCTGATGAGACAGTTTCAGTGAACCAGCTGAATGTCCAGCCTGTAGAGGAGCCGTTAACCTCACAGATCAGAGTCACTGGATCTCCTTCAGTCAACCACGTCTGTGGAGAAACACTTAAAACTGCTCTGGGAACTGAAGTTGAGAAATCACTCATTAATAACATGTTAAACGTGTGTGTGTATGTGAAGAGTTGATCAAACTCACCTGATACTGTCAGTGTAACTTCATCACTGATGTGTGATCTGCGTGATCCGTCTGTCTCTACTCCGTAACAGGAGTATTTACCTGCGTCAAACTCAGTAACAGGACTGAATGTGTGTTCCTGTAGTTCACTGAAAACACCGGTTGAATCTTCTTTATACCAGCTGTACTTCCAGCTAGTGACTCCTTCAGCATTTATGTCACATCTGAGAGTGACTGTCTCTCCTCTGAATACATGTTGAGCAGGTTTAATGGTCCCTGTGGGTTTTGGTTTTTCTGTGCAATGACAACAATTCACAATGAAAACAATGTGCTGCTTTTGCTGTATGAACACATTTGCTTGACTGTAAAACACACACGCTAAAACAGATGAGACTGGAGTGTTGCTCTCTATAGCTGTTATAGTCGTTTATAAAAGATTTGTCAATACACAATCATTGGGAATTTGGAAACATGAGATGTGAAAATTTTCCAACAGAAGATCTTGTCTCTCACTGTTTCGATTTTAATTCCACAGAGAATGAAAAAAAATATATACAGACTAATGTTTCTTGTCACACCTCAGAACTGTCACATGAATAATGCAAGGCCTTGAACTCGCCGCGTTGGACACCCACATTCTCACGCACAGAATCCCAGTGTTTCCCACAGGATTTTGTAAGACTGTGGTGGGTGGGCCTCGGTTCCTCTAGGGGTCCATTTTCCCCGGAAGAAAATTGTGTACATTTTAAAGATAAATGTATCTATCTGGGGCACTTTGAGAGTTCAATATTAAGAGCTCCAACACAGGTTCAGTGTGCAAACTAAACAAATAAAAGAGCTGGTGAATTGACTTTGCTTTTATTTTGGCGGAAACTGCAGCTGAGATTTTATTTTGGCGGAAAACACCAACTTCTGTGAAAACAGGTTTACTAACGTGTCTCATTTCAAATCTAGTGAAATACTGTAAACCGTTGCGTTCTCAGATGCGCGCTAAACTCACAGCACATTCAAAAACAGACTTCACTGCATTCACTGTGAAAGGAGTTGCTCTGAGACGCGGGAAACACTGGATAATGAGCTGATCGCGTGATAAAAAGTGCGCGATCGGCATTGAAACAAGCAGCGCAAACAGACTTGATGAGGGGATAAAGCCATATACGCTTTAGTTTGTTTGACGGACACTTAACAAAAGCAATGGCACCAAACAAAACGTTAAATACCTTTTATGTTATAATGAGGAGCATCATCAATATATTTTCGGTTTATTACGAAACTGTGGTGGGACAGATTAGACTGTGGCGGGCCACCACAGACTAGTTAAAAAATGGGAAACACTGGGATCCGGCTCTCCCTGAGCATTGGGTCGCAGTGGCAGGCCTTCTGCAAACCTGGGACGCACCCCAGATCTCACTGCTGCAAGACTTCACTCGATTCCCGCTTCGGCTCAGCTTTTCACCGCGGTTCTTCCTGCCGCAGCGCCGTACGCCATATTAAAGTACAAATTGCATTTCAATAGATGGATGGATAAGATTAATTTTTGTTTTTTAGATAAGATCAATAGTGGAAGAGGAACGTTTCACTGTTGATCACAGTGGATAACAGTAAATGATTAACAATCATAGGTACAAAACCAGCTGATGTGCCGCTCGGCTGGCAAGCTACTTCAATACTTTTTTTTCTTTTTGTGTGGTAGAGGAAATGTATGCCTTTTATCATTTTATTACTTTTTAAAAGCTGCCAAATACATTTATAAATAGCTACATTTGTTGCTAGGCGCTTTGAAAAACAAGTTGCTAGGGTAGTCTGAGAAAATGCTAATCTAGCAACAAATTGCCAAGTTGCCAACACTGCGAGTTACACAGGCATTTCAGCATGTCCCGCCAAATGTCACAAAACACTCCCCTTTCCCACAACCTACAGGGGCTGAAGAAAGCACGAAGCTGGTTACACTTGCAACAAAGGCCCACGCATCTCAGTCTTTTCTAATAACACTTTTTTCCTTTCAGCGACCTCCAGGTCCCATAGCAGACTCTAGCGCAAGGCTGCCTCCGCTAGCGGTGCAGACTACACAGGCTCTTCAGGATATCACAAACCACTCCCCTTTCCCGCGGCCTACAGCGGCTGAAGAAAGCGTGAAGCTGCTTCCGCTTGCAACACAGGCCCTCACATCCCAGTCTTTTCCTCCTGTTATTTCTAACCCCTTTTTCTTTTCAGTGGCCTCCAGCTCCCATAGCAGACACTAGCCCATAGGTCAAGTTAAGCGTGAGGCTGCCTCCGCTGACAATCGCGGCCCCTGCTCCTCTCCCTCACAGCTATCTACTTCATTCAAAATCACAACATTCTATTTTCACAGCAACATCACTGCCTGTCCCACTATATTATGTCGCCTCAGAGCCACCCCCAGTGGCTCCCAACATCTGAGCGCAGATCTTGGCAGGTGCAGACATAGACCTCTCATCTAGGACCGTCACTAACGATTAATTTGGTAACCGAGTTATCGGTCAATGTAGTACTCTTTGCAGATGCAGTAGCAATGCCCGCTTCCACAGAAGCCACTTTCTCTTTTCAGATTCCGCAGCAGTACTCACTCCCGCAGGAGCCTGTATCTTTACTTCCCACTGCCGCAGCATTGCTCGCTTCCGCAGAAGCCACTTTCTCTTTTCAGATACCACAGCCATACCCGCTCCCGCAGGAGCCTATACCTTTACTTCCCACTGCCGCAGCAGTGCTCGCTTCCGCAGAAGCCACTTTCTCTTTTCAGATGCTGTAGCAGTACCTGCTCCCACAGAAGTTTTCTTTTCAGATGACGGAGCAATACCCACTTCCACAGAAGCATCCTTCTCTTTTCAGATTTCACATAACAGTGCCCACTCCTGCAGGAGCCCGTATCTTCACTTCCCACTGCCGCAGCAGTGCCCGCTCCCGCAGAAGCCACTTTATCTTTTCAGATGCCACAGCAGTACCCGCTTCCACAGAAGCCACATTCTCTTTCCAGATGCCACAGCAGTACCTGCTTCCGCAGAAACCACTTTCTCTTTTCAGATGCCACCGCATAGCCCACTTCCGCAGGAGCCTGTATCTCTACTTCCCACTCATCTCTACTTCCCACTGCCACATCAGTGCCCGCTCCCATTTTCAGATGCTGTAGCAGTACCTGCTCCCACAGAAGTTTTCTTTTCAGATGACGGAGCAATACCCACTTCCACAGAAGCATCCTTCTCTTTTCAGATTTCACATAACAGTGCCCACTCCTGCAGGAGCCCGTATCTTCACTTCCCACTGCCGCAGCAGTGCCCGCTCCCGCAGAAGCCACTTTATCTTTTCAGATGCCACAGCAGTACCCGCTTCCACAGAAGCCACATTCTCTTTCCAGATGCCACAGCAGTACCTGCTTCCGCAGAAACCACTTTCTCTTTTCAGATGCCACCGCATAGCCCACTTCCGCAGGAGCCTGTATCTCTACTTCCCACTCATCTCTACTTCCCACTGCCACATCAGTGCCCGCTCCCATAGGAGCCTGTATCTCTACTTCCCATTAATTTCTACTTCCCACTGCCGCAGCAGTGCCCGCTTCCATAGAAGCCACATTATCTTTTCAGATGCCACAGCAGTGCCCGCTTCCGTAGAAGCCACATTCTCTTTTCAGATGCCGCAGCAGTGCCCGCTTCCGCAGAAGCCACATTCTCTTTTCAGATGCCGCAGCAGTGCCCGCTTCCGCAGAAGCCACATTCTCTTTTCAGATGCCGCAGCAGTGCCCGCTTCCGCAGAAGCCACATTCTCTTTCAGATGCCGTAGCAGTGCCCGCTTCCGCAGAAGCCACATTCTCTTTCCAGATACCACCGCAATGATTCTACTCCAAGCGACGTCCAGCACCCCACCAACCTTAAGCTCTGCAAGTTTTGGGGGGTTATCAACCCCCCACTGTGGCTGCTGTCCCATGCTAATTGCATCTTTTGGGGGGAGCGCTCTGGGTCTGGCCTAAATTCCGAGCTTCGACCCCTCTCCCCGGACAGGGAGAGTACCCCGGGTTCGGGAGGAATTACCGAGCTCGGAGCCCTCTCCCCGGACAGCAGGCCAAATATGCATACCATTCATCCTGCTTTATTGTCTGTAAGACGAACTCTTGAATTGACAATAAAAATAATGAGCTGCTTTTACTGTATGAACACATTTGCTTGTCTGTAAAACACACATGATAAATCAGATGAGACTGGAGTGTTGTTCTCTATAGCTGTTATAGTCATTTATAAAAGATCTGTCAATACACAATCATTGAGAATATGGAAACATGAGTTTACCAAGAGTAGATCTTGTCTCTTGTTGTTCTGATTTTGATTTCACAAAGAATGTAAGAAATATATCTGCTGTTTTTGATAGATAGACTGATGTTTTTTTGTGTGTGTTTTGTCACACCTGAGAATTGTAACATGAATAATTCAACTTGTTAAAAGGGTGCATTTATAATCAAAATAATATGTAATTTCTCAAAACTCAGTTGGTTTCTAACAGTTAATGTAGAATTACTGATATGTGTTGAGAATATATGACTCAAATTGACTCACCTTCAGTATGTCCAGAGTAGATGTTTGAAATCAGTACTAAAACACAAAGAGAAAAACTCATTATAATGTAAACAATGAATTGACAATTATACAGATGAACAAATATTACGATATTGTGTGGGGACTGTATATGTGTATAGATAAACATGAAAACATCTGACTGGTATTTTATAGATTTGGTCATAGCAGAGAACTGTTTCAGGAACTTCAAGGCAACAGTCTGATCATGAGCAGAAGAATAAAGACAAACTCTTACTAACTGCGTACTAGTGAATATTACAACAACAGGGACAATAACTGCAAAACAAACCAACAGAACTGATTCAACACCATTATAAAGCACAAAAGTTTGAAACTCTGAGAGCAGCAAGAAATGACAAAAATCTAGGAAAACTAAAACACTTGATCATTTACATAATATAATAGCAATTCCACTGAAATACATTTAGAGAAAATAATACTCACAGAGCACAAGAGGAAGTTGACTGAGCTCCATACTGACTGAATGATGAAAGACGGTTAAAGACACAGACTGTCTTAAGGACTCAAGACTTCCTGAAACCTGCCGTCAGATCTTTAGAAACATCATGACAGATTAAAGACATACACTGTAACCGATTTTTGTAATTTGAACAGTATTTTACTGGAATATGTACAGTAAGATACTGTAAAATGTGTATACAGTAGTTTACTGTAAACAGCAAAGGATTATGGGAAAATATACGGTCACTACTGTATTTCTTCACTACTGTAAATCCATTTACAGTAAACTATTGTACATTTACAATAGTGAACTTGCCCGCGAAAAACTGACCAGTGGCAAGGGAGATTTATTTTTTGACTGTCTGGTGGAAATGGACGTAAAAGGATAAAAGAGAAATGTTTCACAATTAACTCGACAAAAAGGTTAGTATATTATTTCTGTTTTATGCAAAACTTCGATATTTTAAGATGTTTTCACTTGTTAACAGCAAACTAACATTATTCATCGTGTCGTTTTTCATGTCGGGAGTTGGAGCCTTTTTTTCTGACTGACGGCCGGAATGCCGCCAAAACGCTGATAACATCGACTGGTGAGTAAGTTAAGGTCACCTGTACTAGTCGAAATAAACTTTAGTTAAACCGAGAAACACGTTTGTACGTTCTGCTGCCCTGCAAGTTAGCTCGTCTGGCGAGTTGTTATTTAACCTTAAAAGTGAATTAAGGTAAAATACTGAGGTAAAGTGCGTTAGGCAACACCGCTGTTTCAGTGGAGATTTTACACAGTATTTTGTAGTAACGTTACTTCTTTTGTTTGTTATTTTCAGGTTTCTAGACTGGATGTCGTCTGCAACGTCGGAGGTGTATTTTGGAGCCTCATCTTTTGAATGCCATAGTATCGATGATAACATCAACTGGTATGATAATAAAGTCAGTTAGCCAAACACAGAGAAGCATATTATCTTTTCTGCACTGCCTCTTTATCGCAAGTAAGGGAATTCTCTTCAAATACTATTTAAGTTAGAAACGTGTGTACCAATGTTGTATGTAACTTTAGAGACGGTCCCTAAAAAGCAAATTATGCTCCCTTCGAACTGGTTGTCTTTAAAATACAAATCTTGTGTAATCTCAGGCTATCTGTAATCAGAAGCACATTTGAAACGGCAATATAATTTAATTTCATTCACATGTGTTTCATAAACGCATAATCCTTTATGGATTACAATCCGCCATCAAAATGATACATTTAATTATTCCAGCTGCTGTGAGAAAAGGCTACCGATCTGCCACCTGCAGGATCGTGAGAAAAGGCTATAAACGATTTGCCACCTGCAGGATCCTCACATGCGATAGCCTAGTAGCCGGGTAGACTTCTTTATATTTACAGACGTGACGTAATGATGCAGCAGCATGCTCGAATTTCCAGAGAAAGCCTACCCGTACCACTCAAATTAGAAAACATTATTATAAGCTAACCGTTGTGAATCGGGCTAAAGTAAGGCGATAGTTTTGAACAATGGTTGGTTATGTACATGCTCAAATATTGATTTCGGATCATTTTTAACCAAAAAAAGTTACGGACTGCAGCTTTAAGAAACACCACTGTTAAGAAAGCAAAAAACAGGATCCTGACTATGAGGGGCAGAATCATCATACACCCAGCTGTCCATTTGACAGAAATGCAGAATTAGGTAACCCAAAATACATTTTGTTTTACATTGCATTTACATTTATGCATTTGCCAGATGCTTTTATCCAAAGCAAGTTACATTGTATTTAAAGTACACATTTTATTAAGTTATTCATTCCCTGGGAGTCTAACAGGGGTGGCGCTAGGGGTGGGCTAAGGGGGCTGAAGCCCCAAATGTTTTTGTTACAATGTCTTGTGCGCATCAAGATTGAGTTTTCATGCGCATTAAAATTATTTCTATTAAACCAGCACTTAAACAGCAAAATGCAGCTGCTTCAGGTATCTTTAACTTACTGTAGCCTATAAATTCATAATACTGATCTCACCATCTGTCAAAATTAGATTATTGTTACTGTATAGCATCAAATATAGATTTTTTATCATAGTAGGCTTATTATATGCACTGACTTTCTAGTACACACAAACGCATTTAGAGCGATTATATGAACAGATTGGTTAGCATTTAGCATGGTCTGTGGCAGGTTTTACTAAGTGTCAGGGCAACAAAATTCAATGAACAAGAAGTTAATATTAATAATAGTTAATATTAAAATAATAAGTGATTTAAATCATGAAGAATTGTCTTTTTGCTCTATTTTGCAAAAACAGTTCGAAACAAAGCCATATTGTGCATCTCTTCACACAGCAGTGTTTCATTACAGAATTAATTTACTTTTTTTGAACACCTTGAATCAGTAATTCACTGACCCATTCATAAAACATAAAAACAGTTTCTTATTTCATTCCTGGATGAACTAATTTTGTAGTTTTGAACTAATCAATTGAATAAATGACTCAACAATTCAGTCATTAAGACAGTGGCTTGCTGCCACCAACTGGTAATTTTAGTCTTATTTTTAAAATTATCATTCTATATTTTTCTATCATTACATATTTCTGTGTTCTAAATTTTATATTTAAAACATTAATTTCATAATATTATTTATGCAATTTGTAAGTGCAAATTATAATTAATTATACTTGTCTCTTTAAAAAATAAAATAAAAAATAAGCCACTTAGCCAATGTAACTTTTCAGCATATAGCCTATTTTATTTAAAGTGTATCCCATGTATTCTGATACATACATTAATGTCTATGGGCTAAGCCCCGGATATTCACTCACCGTAGAATTGCACCTGGAATCAAACCCATTATTTCAGCACTTTGCTCTACTGATTGAGAATCCATTGTAAACAATGGAGCTTTAATAATTTGAATGTGATGGATTATGTACCTTCCTTGTAGGTGTGTTCAGATGTAGTATATAACGTTTTTATTAACGTCAAAGTGCATACAGCACCAAGTTTGACAGTTGAGGCAAATTCTGTAAACACTGCTTTGAAAAATATTGCTTTTTTTCTTGTGCTTGCAGGTTCATTCAGAGAGTCAACCTTTGTGGCACCAAATGCATTGAAAGTCACAGATCACCTGGAATTCTGGAAAGAAGGTGCAGCCTGACACCGTGTCTACACTGGACGCGAGTGGCACGGCGCGACAAAATACTATAGAACTCATTATAATCAGAGATGCTGTCTACACTGGATGTGGCGCGGTGCGACACGACAAATCCCCAACAGAAAACTGCTGCTGCGTTCTACTGTATTTATGACATATTGACACAAATTTCAAACGATTTTCAATGGTCGCTTTGTCGCGTGTCTACACTGGACGCGAGTGGCACGGCGCGACAAAATACTATAGAACTCATTATAATCAGAGATGCTGTCTACACTGGATGTGAACAGAAAACTGCTGCTGCGTTCTACTGTATTTATGACATATTGACACAAATTTCAAACGATTTTCAATGGTCGCTTTGTCGCATCCAGTGTAGACAGACTTTAGCTGCGGCGCAGCGCGACACGACAACTGTCGCATCCAGTGTAGACACTGTGTGAATCCCATCCTGCTGTTTCTCATCAGAGAGCTTGTCAACTTTGACTGTCAAAATTACTGAAATTTAACACAACACCACAAACTAATTTTTACTGTTTTACAGGTGCATCTCAATAAATTAGAATGTCGTGGAAAAGTTCATTTATTTCAGTAATTCAACTCAAATTGTGAAACTCGTGTATTAAATAAATTCAATGCACACAGACTGAAGTAGTTTAAGTCTTTGGTTCTTTTAATTGTGATGATTTTGGCTCACATTTAACAAAAACCCACCAACTCACTATCTCAACAAATTAGAATACTCCATAAGACCAATAAAAAAAAACATTTTTAATGAATTGTTGGCCTTCTGGAAAGTATGTTAATTTACTGTACACACAAGTTTCACAATTTGAGTTGAATTACTGAAATAAATGAACTTTTCCACGACATTCTAATTTATTGAGATGCACCTGTATTTACACTACCAGTCAAAAGTTATTGAACAGTACGATTTTTTATGTTTTTAAAAAACACCAAGTTCTCTACTGCTCACCAAGCCTGCATTTATTTGATCCAAAGTGCAGTAAAAACATTAATATTGTGAAATAATTTTACTATTTAAAATAACTGTTTTGTATTTGAATATAATGTAATTTATTTCTGTGATCAAAGCTGAGTTTTTAGCATCATTACTCCAGTCTTCAGTGTCACATGATCCTTCAGAAATCATTCTAATATTCTGATTTGCTGCTCAAAAAAATATTATTATTATTATTTTTTTTTTTCAAACAGCTGAGTAGAATTTTTTCAGGTATCTTAAAGAAAGTTCAGAAGAACAGCATTTATCTGAATTAGAAATCTTTTGTAACATTTTAAATCTCTTTATCATCACGTTTGAACAATTGAAAGCATCCTTGCTAAATAAAAGTAGTAATTTCTATAATTTCTTTCCCCAAAAAAATTATACTGACTCCAGGCTATTGAATGGTATAGTGTATAATGTTACAAAAGCTTATTTCGGATAAATGCTGATCTTTGAATCTTTCTATTCATCGAAGAATCCTGAAAAAAATGTACTCAACTGTTTTAAATATTGATAATAATAATAATAATAATAATAATGTTTATCAGCATATTAGAATTATTTCTGAAGGATCATGGGACACTGAAGACTGGAGTGATGATGCTGAAAATTTGTAATTTGTACTTTTAAAAAGAAAATGTTCAACAATTAAAAAGAATATTATCAGAACTAAAGCTCATGCATTATTGTGATTTTTTTTTACAAAAGTACTGTACCACAATTGGATTGTTTTTTACAGGTAACAAATATTTAAACTAAATGAAAATAAACTCTACAGTACTGATACTGTAGATGCAATTACAGTAATAATAATGTGAACATTTTTACAGTAACTTACTGGCATCCAGCAAATTTACAGCAACCATTTACAGTGTACAAATGTACCCCATGTGCTACAGAAGATCTTTTGATAGTTGATAATCTTGTAACATGTTTTCACAAAATGTCACACTGACTAACATGCAAGTTTTCTACAGAAATGTTGTCATGACCCAGTCAGTATTAAATTGAACAGGATTTATTTGCTATTATGAACAGTTGTATTCTGGTGTGTTCAATGAACGAGAGAAATGAAACAATATTTTGATGGTTCTTTATTGCAATGGTGGTATTAGCTGTATTTATGTATTTACATGACAAAAATAAAGTGTACAACTGCTGCTCTTCTCTCAGTGGTTAGTGTGTTGGAGCTGAAAGAGAACAAACCAAACCACAACTATGAGCTCATGTCTATCTGATTCTATTCTATCAGGCCTCTGACACTGTTGATGCTGAGTCTGACACTGATATATGTGTACCTGTGAATTGAAACAAATGTAATGATTATAATTCCAGTTTATCTTAATGAATCCACCGTCTTAATTTGAAAAGGAAGAAATGCAGACTACACTGGTCACTGTTTCGCACTGTTGACTGAGTAGTGACACAGTCGGTTAAAACTGTAGCAAATCTGAAGAAAGCAACCATTATTTTATTTTTTTTTCTTAAAAATATTTTTTAGAAAGAAATAGCCAACATCAGACACCTGCATCAATATTTAACTGAGAGAATGATGTGAAAGAGGAAGTACAGGAGAAAGAATAAGCAGCTTGCATAACTTTACGCATTACTGAGAATTTCTAGTTGATGCTGCCGTGATGCCAAATAAACCACATGCAGTGTGAAGAGAAGCTCATATCAGTGGTTTTCAGATCTTGTTTTGTTAGTGCTTCTTGCAGAATGAGAAATGTTAGAAAAACGAAACACATACAAATTTAAATTACGTGAGAAGTGTCAATATCACTGTTGATCATATTTTTTTGTAAATCTCTATTCCTATTACAGTTTTCTCAGTTGCTCAGACACTAAAATTCATTATAAAAGCCAAATGTCACATTTTCTCAAATATTTCTCAGAACTATTAATGCTATTCTTGTTTCACAACTCTATTCAGCATTTGACACCATGTGTTCCTGTTCTGTAGCGTTCACAAACCATCAATGCCACTAAAACCAGCAGTTCTCTTCACTAGTGTGCAGCATTTTCACACTCCAGTCAGAACCACAGGATGTGTAAAAATAATCACATGTGAATTCTTGGGCTGTGGATACAAAAAAAATAAATACAAAATAAATAAATAAATAAATAAATGTTACATACTAACTGTAATCATTTTTGTAGATTACAGTAGCATTTTGTTCCAAAGTGCAAAATACTTAATAATTGACATGTAAAACCTGATTCACTGCAGTAAGAGATCATGGTTCATTTGCTTTTACTGTGACACTACAAGGATGTTTAAGAAAGCATGAGCTCCAGAATATTTTAAAAGGCACTGTTTCTTTATTTTTTTTAAAAAAGGAAACATGAACAGTTCAAAATAAGAAAAACCTACAAAGCATCTGCTACAAATCAGTGATACAAGTCAGAAGACTTCCATTAAGGAATCAGGAATATACATGCTTATAAATTACAGAGTGGATTCATGTGGTTATAATTTGTGAAGCAAACAAACATCACAGAGGCTAAATAGCGTTGCTATACTGAGACTTATATTAGGACTGAACTGCTTTACGATAGGGATGTGTGATAGGCTATGTATTGCTATGCTAATGACCAGTGTTGGGAGTAACGCATTACAAAAGTAATAATATTACAGTAGTATATTACGTTTTGCTGTAACGCAGTAATATAACGCATTACTAATCAAATTTGGGTAATATTATTACTCGTTACAATCTCAGTAACGCAAGTTACAACAACATATTTTAACTCAAAATTAAGTGGTGAATTTACCAACACCGCAAAACAGCACCAGAGAAAAAAATCCCGCGGGTAAAATAGTTTGTCTATTTCCTGTTGCTGGAATTAAATGGTTGAGATGACTGCAGAGACGGATTCTACATTTGTGAGATGGACACACTCCTGTTATTTTCAGTTCATCAGAGAAAAGGATAAGAATGCATAGTCAGGTGCAATATGTGCAACACCAAACTCTCAACATGGAGAAATAGCACGAGTAAAACCTGGAAACACCTGGACTGGTGCCACTAACACTAAGCTATCGGAGAGAGAGCTGCGGGGTCGGAGAAGAGAAAAAGACGGCGGACGAGCAACAAAAATTAAGTTTAACTAAAAATAAAATCTGTTTTTATTAAATCATAGCCTATATATAAAATGAATGAATGTGCGAAATATTTGACTTCAATAGCCAAATTAACAGATTAACAAAACGAAAGGAAAAGACTGAGAGATAGGCTATGTTGCTGAGTTTGGTTCATATGCTATTTGTGTGGCGCGGCGCTCTACGAAAGTCCAGGGAAAGGAAACCGAGATGACAGAAATAAAGTAAACACATTGCAGTTTCAAATGATCTGTATGACCAAAAATAACAGAGTATTTTTTTGTTGTTTGTTTCCGCTGTTCGATCGCGCCGGCGCCTCACGCACACACATACATGAAAGTAACTCAAAAGTAACTCAAAAGTAGTGTAACGCATTACAATTCAGAGACAGTAATATTGTAATGTAACTAATTACTTTCAAAAGACAGTAACTAGTAATATATAATGTATTACATTTTGGAAGTAACTTGCCCAACACTGCTAATGACACACAGCTCTACTTCTAACATCAACAATTTGATCCCACAGTAACTACACAAATCTCAGACTGCCTGATGGACATTTCAGCATGAAAACCCATCATCTACAACTCAATCTAGTGAAAACTGACTTTCTCATCTTTCCAGCCACTCCAACAATACAGCACAGCTTCACCATCCAGCTAAAATCATCAATAATCATCCCAATCAGATCAGCTGGGTGATTCTTAGACTATGGGCACTTTTATGTTCTTTGGTCATATTTATAAAAATACATATAATTTTGGACAAATTCCTCTTTCTTAGTCAAACTAACAATAAAACCACCTTAAAAACTTTTTACTACCTTTCTATTATGATTTTTTCATACTTTTCAACCTCCTTATAGGTGTCAAAATCACTGTTTCCTCCTTGTCGCACACCCAGACTTTTAAACTTCAACAATGAAAATACAGTTTAAAAATATGACTTATCTGGTAACTATTAATGTACCTGAATTAAGCACTAGTAAAATAATTAAAATACATAATAGTATTTAATGTGAGACCACGATCAAACTTTTGAACAAGTTTTTTTTATTCAACTTCACAAGGATAAAAGTGCCTCTAGTTGAAGAAACGCCCGGTTAGTCTTTAATGACCAGCTGACCTTCAAAGACCACATTCAAAGCATCTACTAAATTATTTAATTTCTTAGCTATTCCAAAGATAAACAAAGCAATGTATATAACAGCTTTTTTTTTTTTTTTTTTTACAATCCGATTAATTCCTGATGGATCAAATCAAGGTCTTCGCTACACATTTTCTCGTTGAATATTCTGTTTCACTCAGAAGTCAAAAGAGTTGTGATGCTGGTTCATGTTGACTTTAACAACTGTGAGATGCCAAAAGGAGTCGCTCCTAAAATGTGACTTTTACAGTAAGCAAGCATGTTCAGTCTGAACTGAGATACTGAGAGATTCCAGGATGAAGCTGAAGTTTTCTCACCGTCACGACAGATTAAGATCAGATCGCAGTTTCTTGCTCTTCAACAGATGAAACTGTTAAATACACAAATACAAAACAATCAAGCATTTACTTGAACAGCTATGTATGTTTTTCTCTCTCTATGTTTATTGTTTTTATGATTATGATTATGTTGTTAAAAAAAACATTAGCTGTTATAAATTCACTGTAAACCACAGCTTCACGGGGCTTATTGCTTTTATAAAACGGTTATTCCTTATACGTAGTAAGGTTTCACAAAATAAAACAGAGCAAATAAAGTGTAATGATATTAATAAAAACAGTATTCTTCCACCAAACAATGTAGTTCCTCAGAAACAGTTGTGGTTCCAACAAAGTGGTTGCCGAGCAACACACAGAAGTAAACAAAGGTGTATGTTTGTAGAGTAATTTACAACAGCTTCGAACACGGCTCAACCAATCAGAATCAAGGACCGGCACTATCTGTTTTATTAAAAAAAATGTTCATCAAGACAAACTTTAGGCTTGAGAAAGCCTCGCCTGAAAGTTTAAAGCAGTTGTAAAAGCTCGAAGTTTGAAAATATGATTAGCATGTTGCTAACATTGCTAGATAGATAGATAGATAGATAGATAGATAGATAGACTGTATAAAAAGAAGACAAGATGATCATTCTAGAGATGTTTCGCTGCAGAGAGCATCTCCGTTTTATTCTCATTAATGATGTAATAAAATGTATCTCCTGGCATCAAAACCAAAGACTGAGTGTGGTTCCTAAGATGAGCATCAGACGACACCACAAATTGGCGACCACGAAGGGACTGGAAAAGAGCAGAAGAGTGGACGGCCACTTTGGGCTAGCTGAGACAGGCAACACACGACAACGGTGGCCACCGAATATGTAAGCAATTTTGCTTATATAATTGGTGTGTGTTGTTTGCTGGCCGGCTCTTAGTGGTAAGGACACTTAAAATCTGCTCTTCCAGAATTAAAAATAAATTAAAAAAATAACAAAAATAAAGTAAAAAAGGGGTTTTTGATGCCAGAAGAAATAACAACGATAAAAAAGAGAAACAAAAAGGGAAAAAGAAAAAGAAATGATAGCCCTGTTCAAAAAGGAAGGGGAGGACATATTAATAAATATAAAACAGGCAAGAAAAATATTAAAAGAGGCAGACGAAGAAAAAGGAAAGATTATTATCTGAGCCACCCCCCTATTTGCCATAGAGGGAGAGGTCACAATCCTCAAGGGAACAGTAGAAATTCAACTGGAGAAATGCAAATAGAAGGACCAGTAAAGCTGAGAGTTGGAAGAAAAAAAGGAACCAGCTGTGAAAAACAAAAATAAAGTAAAAAAGGGGTTTTTGATGCCAGAAGAAATAACTGCATGCACAGATTTGGTTTAATATTGGGAAGGCCTTGATAGGTAACCTAAATTGAAACTGGATGGTGTAGGCAGAAATACATTACGTGTAATGGTCTGTGTTTATTGTGGATTGGGCCTAAAAGGGCAGCAATCAGCAATGAAGTAGATATAGTAAAGGAAAGCGTGCCAGTCCTACGGATACCGCTTTGAGAAAGAAAAAGGTGTAATGAGGCTCAAAGGGCTGCACGGGTAGGCAGAAATTCCTGCTGGGCACTGATTTTTTACTGAGTTAAGGGAGAAATTGTCAGTAAAAGAGCGAGAGCCCTGTAGGGCAGACGAAGAAAAAGGAAAGATTATTATCTGAGCCACCCCCCTATTTGCCATAGAGGGAGAGGTCACAATCCTCAAGGGAACAGTAGAAATTCAACTGGAGAAATGCAAATAGAAGGACCAGTAAAGCTGAGAGTTGGAAGAAAAAAAGGAACCAGCTGTGAAAACAAAGAGACAAGAGAGAAAAGAAAGTGAAGGATATTTACGGATGGAATGCTATAGACAGGCACGCATAGCATTAGAGAAGATGATAAACCAAGATAGAACAAGATTTGAGGAAGTGTTAGAAGAAATAGAAGAGAAAATTAAAGAATCAGAAAAAGTACTAGGTAAATAGGATTGAAAAGAGGCAGAAGTAAGTTGTTTGAAAGTACAGAGGAGGTGAAGGAAGGAGAGGAGTTATTTGATAGCAGAAAATGGGAACAGGGCAGAGAAAAAAGGGGCACTCAGACCACTGGCTATAACTCCCAATTTTAATCAAGGGAGCGCAGGGACAGTATGTCCCCTGGGCCTCACAGGACCTCGAAGGGTTGGTCACTCGTCTCCCCAATATTAATGAGGGTGCCGGCAAATGGATAAGAATATTTGAGGAAGAAACTATGGGCAAACTTTTGGCTGTGAGAGACATTAAAGCATTGCTGGCTAAAATAATAGGAGGGTCAAAGATGGATGCTATTCTTCAAACAACTACCCTGAACAAAGCAATGAACTCTCATAATATGGATGGAATTGTTTTTGATGCATTC
>NW_015656164.1:342202-345173 GCF_001515625.1 Sinocyclocheilus rhinocerous
AGACCACTGGCTGCACAACTCCCAATTTTAATCAAGGGTGCGCAGGGACAGTATATTCCCTGGGCCTCACAGGACCTCGAAGGGTTGGTCACTCGTCTCCCCAATATTAATGAGGGTGCCGGCAAATGGATAAGAATATTTGAGGAAGAAACTATGGGCAAACTTTTGGCTGTGAGAGACATTAAAGCATTGCTGGCTAAAATAATAGGAGGGTCAAAGATGGATGCTATTCTTCAAACAACTACCCTGAACAAAGCAATGAACTCTCATAATATGGATGGAATTGTTTTTGATGCATTCTGTCCAGCATTGTGGCAGTCACTGCATGCAGAGAAAAAGGACACAGAGAATCCAACCACATATGTCCAGAGACAGCTGAAAAGGTGGAAACAAGAGACTGAAGGGAATCCAGAAGGAGACCCATTAATGGCAACATTGTTTAGACAGGCTGTGATTGATGCTATGCCGCCAGCCGTAAAAAGCAGGCTGGAAGATGTGGTCGGTTTAAACTCTAAAACACACAAAGAGTTTTGTGACCATGTGTCTCATGCCGTAGAACAAAACAGAAAAAATGAGCAAAAGCTCAAGAGCCAAGAGAAAGAGCTACAGCGAAAACTAACTCATTTACAGCTTGAAGAACTGACAAACAAAAACAAGAAAAAGATTCAAGCTTCAATAAAGAAAGAAGAAGCAGAACAAATGACAATGATGTCTCCAGTAAATGCTCCGCAACCAAATATTCTGTCAAGCCCACCTACAGCAGTCCCTCCAAACGCACACTCGATCCCTGTACCTATAATAAATGTTTATGCTCAACAGCCAGGACCCATGGGATGGAGACAAAAACCAACACAGAGAGGCCAGAGAGGAAGAGGCAAACCTTTTGCTGGCCCTCCAGGTGTGTGCTGGGCATGTGGACAGCCCGGACATAATAAAATTGACTGTCCCACGTATCCATGGCAACAATACCCTCGGGGTGCAAGGGGAGAGAGCTGGCAACAGCCTAACCGAGGTACTTCACAGGGCCCAGTTAACCCTTGGGGAGGTCCCAATCCAGGCTATTAGGGGTGCCCAGAGAATCCTATTGGGGAGAGTCAGCTTCCAATTTTAACAAATGAAAGCTGATCAAGAGTCTATTATGCAAATTAATATAGAAGGAAAAAACACACCCATGTTGCTAGACAGAGGTGTTGTCTATAACTGTTTAAATTTAATATATGCCTCATATCTCCCCTTGTCTGAAAATTTTTTTTTGCAAAGACAATAGGATTCTTGGGAAAAATGCAATTAATTCCAATGACAGATCCAGTGTGTCTACAAACAAGAAATCAAAGTATAACAATGCCCATTCTGGTATCAAATCAGACTCCTATCAATTTGTTAGGAAGGGATGCATTATGTAAATTAGGGCTACAAATTTGGTGTTCTCCAGAAGAAATATATATCGAAGCAATAGGAACAGAAACACAAATGGTGGTTACAGAGCCAAAAGCTAATATCTATTGGACAGGACAGATAGAACAATATGTGAGACAGACAGTCAATAAGTTGGTAAAGTATATTGAAGTACAAATTCCTGAAGCACAGCTACCAAAAACAGAATTTCATTGCATGATGATATATGATCCAGAAAGAAAATAAATAAATAAATAAATAAAAATAAAAATAAAGAAAGAAGAAATAGAAAAAATAGGGCAATTAATTTCTGCTATGATGCTACCAAAAAGACTAGCAATAATCAAATGTCAGGCACACAAGAAGGGAAATGATTATGTTATTAATGATATTAAGGGAAACAATACAGCAAATATAGAAGCTGAAAAAGCTTCAAGGTGTCAAGTAGCAGTATTAGCACCTGTAGTACTTATCAAACCTCAACCTCAATTAGAGGATATAATTCGAATTCAACAACAAACAGGCCCCTATGAACAATCAATGTGGCACGAAGGGGAGCTAAAAAAGACTCACAAGAGATCTGGCGTACACATGAAATAAAGGGAAAGGATATGAATAAATTATCCCTATAAATAATGGGAAAATTAATGAATGATGAGCCCTGTCTGAATAAAGGGACGAGCAGTGTGAATGTGATTAGGAAAATAATATCAATAAAGATTGAGGCTTTTGCAGAAGTGATAAGAAAAATTAAAAAGCAAGGATATTGGTCTCTTTATTTATATGAAGTGATAAGAAAAATTAAACAACAAGGATATTGGTCTCCTTATTTATATGCAATGATGGATGAATTTTTGTCCACATGTGAAGTTTGTGCCAAATACAATGTAAGGAAAGGGATAGCGACACCAATAGGACATATACCAATACCAGAAGGGCCTTTAAGCATTTGGTAATGGACTATGTGGATATAATAAAGCAAGTACAAGGAAAAAGATACATGCTTGTGATCATAGACAGATTTAGCAAAATAAAGAATTCTTTTTTATAAAAGATTACGTACTGAGTGATTGTAAAATAGAGTTGAGAATATCAATTTATATAAAAAGTAAATGCATCAGACAGAATAAAAAATAAAATTCAAAGAGGCATGTCACAGAATAAAGACTAAAATTAGGAGAAATTGGTTAAAAGAGTTAAATTAAAACTGAATTATAATAATATAGGAAAAAATATGGCAGTCACTCCAGTGGAAATATTAGGATTAAAATAACCACTGAGTAAAGAGTCAATAAACGATAAAAAAGAGAAACAAAAAGGGAAAAAGAAAAAGAAATGATAGCCCTGTTCAAAAAGGAAGGGGAGGACATATTAATAAATATAAAACAGGCAAGAAAAATATTAAAAGAGGCAGACGAAGAAAAAGGAAAGATTATTATCTGAGCCACCCCCCTATTTGCCATAGAGGGAGAGGTCACAATCCTCAAGGGAACAGTAGAAATTCAACTGGAGAAATGCAAATAGAAGGACCAGTAAAGCTGAGAGTTGGAAGAAAAAAAGGAACCAGCTGTGAAAA
>NW_015656164.1:345444-365340 GCF_001515625.1 Sinocyclocheilus rhinocerous
CGCATGAAATGCTTACGGGTCGACCCATGCTGTGCTATATTGTAGAGGTTCCTACAAAGGACCGCCTCTAGAGCAATTACAAATGGAACTTCGATCATATATGAAGAAATTAACTGCCATACATAGAGCTATCTATTTACAGGAAAAAAGAAAATGGAATGAGCCCAGGAGAAAAGGGACCCTAAGAAGTGGTGAGAGCTACTCCAGCAGCAGTCAAAGTGGGGGGAAACACAACCTGGCATCATCTGGACCACTGTACTAACGTTCCCACGGAAAAGACGGAAAGAAAAGAAAAAAAGACAAGAAAACAATGCAGGATATTCTATGTGTGATGTTTTGAATGTGTTTTTATGTTTTTATACATAACTGTGACAACCACAGGCAAGCGCTGAACCAATAGATAGATAGATAGATAGATAGATAGTTTGAATGAGTATAAAGGGATTATAAATAGTACATAGAAGGGACGTTTGATTGAGTCTCAAGGGATTCTGGGAATTTAAATTAGAATTTAGACAGTTGGAGTTTGAATAGTCTTGGCTCATCTGAACATTCTGTCAATGCAAGTCTATGGGATTTTTATGATTTTTATCTTCATTTTGATGAAAACCATAAGTCAGATCAGTCTGAAAAGATCTAGCACACTAAGTGAGATCAGTCTGAAGAGCTGGGCTGAGTTTGGTGGTTCTAGCTTGAAAGCTCTAGGAGGAGTAGCGTTCAGAAATTTAGACTAAGAATAATAAAAAGCTTAAATAGCTTATCAGTAGGTTGGCTTTCTCATGATGACCAACTTGGTGTTTAACTGAATATAATAAATATAATGTAATAAATCAGACAGACATTTACCTCTCATCCTGCAGCATTTGAAAATCAGCACGACTGTCACGAGCAGATATGGAGAAACTGCCAGCACAGAACTGAGTGTGTGGAGGACAGAGATCGGAGATCCTGAATGAGACACTGAAGAAGAGACACACAAGCACTTTATCAAGCACCATATCTGAACGAGAACATGAGAAGAAATCAACCAGCTCACAGTTTCATTGACTCTCACCTGTGACTGAGATCCAGCTCTTGGGTGACTCTCCTCTCTCTGGGTGTTTGCAGGAGTAGAAACCTTCATGTGACTTTGAGACATTAGAGATGATCATCTCTGTAGTTTGATTCTGGATGAGTGATCCATCTTTATAGAAATCAGCTCTGAGGTTTGGTGGGGTTGAAAACTGATCTAAACAGCGTAGAGTCAGAGTTTCTCCTTCAGTCACAGGATGAACAGGACTCTCCAGAATCACACCAACTACAGAAACAGAGCAAACATCAACTGACAAATAGTAAGATTATAGTAAGAATGTAACAACAATGTGGAGACAACAACAACAATAATAATAATAATAATAATAATGCGTTTTATTTAGAGGTGCCTTTGAAAACACTCAAGAACACATTACAACTTGATGACAATCATAAATTACAAGACAGTAATACAATCAAAGCAACATCTATTCAACATAAAGATAACCCATAAATTACAATTAATCAGGAAAAGCTTATTTAAAAATATGAGTTTTAAGATATGATTATTTTTTATGACAAAAGTCAAAGGTTGACTACGTTCTAGCTTATGGAAAATGTGAGACGTAACCCAAATAGGACAGAGTTACAATAATCAATACAAAAATAATAATAACAAATTTTCTCATGGGGGTTATGAAAAATATAAACAAATAAACATGACATGTGGGTAAATGACTGCACGATTCTGGATACATTTAGAATCTCAATGTTTTGAGCAATGGTTTAATAGTCAAAGGTTTATTAGTCTAGTGGATTCATTGTCATTTAGGAATAAGATTGAATTGAGATCACAATCTGGCTATTTAAATCTGAAACAAGAAATGAGGGTTTTGTGAAAAATACAGAAACACAGACTCACAGTGTACAGTGATATTAACAGGATGATGTTTATCTCCAGATTCAGACTCACACCAGTAAACTCCAGTGTCATATGGGATGGTGGAGCTGATTGTACAAGTAGATCCTGTTTGTGATCCCCACACTGATGAACAATCTTCCAGCCGCCAGCTGTCTCTGTATCTTCTCACTGTCCATCCAGTAGATTTAGTCTGGTCCTCACAGCTCAGAGAGAGAGAGACTAATGTGAAGTGTTGAGTTCTGCTGGGACTGACGATCAGAGAGACTGGAGGAGAAACACCTGAGAAGACAATTACAGCTACAATTCAGAAATCAAGTCAAGACAGCTTTATTGATATAACACTTTACACAAATTGTTTCAAAGCAGGTTTTCAGAAAAATATTAAAGTTATAATATCTGAAAATCCATAAGTCTTCACTGAGTATTTCTATTTAAAACTTGATAAAAATAAACACCTTAATATATTTGTCATTATGCCATCAGCAGACAAGCCAAAGACAACTGTGATAACCAACAAAAACCTCCATAAGGTGTTACTATTGGAGGACAAAACCTTGGGAGAAACCAGACTCAACTCGGGGGTCAATTCTTCTTTGCCTGTACAGTGTGAACCTAGTAGTATTTATAGTTAACTGAGTTTGTTGTATATTAATTTACTAATTTATCGGTAGGCAGATAGTCAAACTGTAAAATGAATGATAAAGTGTTTATACGGTCCATCCTGTGTTGTTGATAAAGTGCCTCCTAGAATCAAGGTGTGGTCAATAACATAAAAATTAAAAATAAATTTCATAATAAAAACACTATTTAATAAATAGGTCAGATTATACATTTTTATTACACCTATTTGATTATGTTCCCTCAAGTCCACTTACGTAAGTAACACTTTTGTGCCACAATAGTTTAGTTTATATATTTTTCATGACAATTTTACACCATAATAATTAAAAGTTTTTCAAGGTTTTGCTGGCTAGTTTGGTCTGTTTAGGACCTCCTCAATCATTCTGTGGTTCAGTTTGAACTCACCAGTGACACATATTAACTGTGTGTTGCTGATGGTTGTGTTATAGGCTGGTTTTCCTCTCTCTGCTCTGCACACATAAACTCCTGTGTGTTTTGGAGCAGCAGAACTGACAGTGTAGTTTCCTCCAGCTCCTCTGCTGCTGTCTGAGAGCAGATCAGAACGATATCTGTTGTCTGTATAAAGTGAAAAAGTGCAGTTACCTCAAGAAATGAGCAGACATTTTTACATGAGTTTTATAAAAGACCTTTGATGGTATAATCAGAGTATTCAGACTGATTAAATATCTTTAATCTCTATAATATGTTTTTATGAAACCAGTTTATTCAGGTGTTGCTACATGAACAAGATGGCGGCGCGTTCACACGCTGCGGCTTCTCTCTTTCCCGACAGAAAGGTGTTTTCATGTTTTTTGTCTTGTGAGTCGCAGTGTTTTTGTACGTATTCGTCGCGTCTATCTGTCTCTAAGCGCGCATACAGTCGTGAGTTTCTGCTCGATGTCGGCACTGGGCTTTATCTGAAATAGAGAAATCACTCATTAATACCATGTTAAACTTGTGTGTGTATGTGAAGTGATGATCAAACTCACCTGATACTGTCAGTGTAACTTCATCACTGATGTGTGATCTGCGTGATCTGTCTGTCTTTGCTCCATAACAGAAGTATTTACCTGCGTCAGACTCAGTAACAGGACTGAATGTGTGTTCCTGTAGTTCACTGAAAACACCGGTTGAATCTTCTTTATACCAGCTGTACTGCCAGCTAGTGACTCCTTCAGCATTTATGTCACATCTGAGAGTGACTGTCTCTCCTCTGAATACATGTTGAGCAGGTTTAATGGTTACTTTGGGTTTTGGTGTTTCTGTACAATGACAACAATTCACAATGAAAACAATGTGCTGCTTTTACTGTAAGAACACAGTTACTTGACTGTAAAACACACACGCTAAATCAGATGAGACTGGAGTGTTGCTCTCTATAGCTGTTATAGTCGTTTATAAAAGATTTGTCAATACACAATCATTGGGAATTTGGAAACATGAGATGTGAAAATTTTCCAACAGAAGATCTTGTCTCTCGCTGTTTCGATTTTGATTTCACAGAGAATGTAGGAAATATCTGCTGTTTTTGACAGACTGATGTTTCTTGTCACAACTCAGAACTGTCACATGAATAATTCAACTTGTTAAAAGGGTGCATTTATAATCATCATAAAATGTAAGTAATTTCTCAACTCTCAGTTGGTTTATAACAGTTAATGTAGAATTACTGATATGTGTTGAAAATATATGAATCAAATTGACTCACCTTCAGTATGTCCAGAGTAGATGTTTGAAATCAGCACTAAAACACAAAGAGAAAAACGCATTACAATGTGAACATTCAGCTGATAATTATAAAGATTAACAAATATTAAGATATTGTGTGGGGACTGTATATGTGTATAGATAAACATGAAAACATCTGACTTGTATTTTATAGATTTGGTCATAGCAGAGAACTGTTTCAGGAACTTCAAGAGTGTGATCTAATTAAAATATTTAAGATTCAAAACTCAAAAAAAAAAAAAAGTTGAGTGAATTTTAAGGAACTTGACAATTTTCAGTAAAAAAAAAAAATCTTACAGACAAAACAATAAAAAGAAAAAAAAAAGGAAAGATAATTATAAAGATGAACAAATATTAAGATATAGTGTTGATGACTGTACGAGTCCAGATAAACATTAAAACATCTGACTGGTATTTTATAGATTTGGTCATAGCAGAGAACTGTTTAGGGAACTTCAAGCCAACAGTCTGATCACAAGAATAAAGACAAACTCTTACAAACACCTTGATCTACAACACAACATCTCAATCAAACTCCTCTTTCACTCATATATCATGGACTAGAGCTGGATTTGAAACTCTGAGAGCAGCAAGAAAAGACATAAATCTAGGAACACTAAAACACTTGTTTATTTACATAATATAATAGCAATTCCACTGAAATACATTTAGAGAAAATAATACTCACAGAGCACAAGAGGAAGTTGACTGAGCTCCATACTGACTGAATGATGACAGACGGTTAAAGACACAGACTGTGTTAAAGACTCAAGACTTCCTGAAACCTGCAGTCAGATCTTTAGAAACATCATGACAGATTAAAGACATACAAATGTCTTTTTTTTTCAAAACTTTACACACAAATCCAAGAATTGCAAAATGCCTCACATCTCTTACAAAATGAAGCACTGCATTCAAAATATCACAAACACATCTCAAAAGCAAACATTTGCAAACACCTTTGCCATAATATTAATTCCTGTTAGATTTGTGTGTGTTACATAGAGAATTGTGTTTTGTGTTTTGCAAAAAGTGTTTTATGAAATTGAAAACTGAGTCAAAGGCCGAGAATTAGTGTATGGTTTTGCAGACTTGGTGTGTGGTTCTGGTGTTTGAGTGTCAGCTTTCAGAAATTGTGTGACAAGTAAAATGTTCCCTTGACACCAGAGCATTCATGTGCAGAATATATACTAGCCTTACTTACTGCAGAGTTTTATTATGTTTCTGGAGCTTTTTTAAAATATAACCTAAAAATGATAAGATCTAAATTTACTGGTTTTATTCAAATAAAAAATATTATGACTGCTTCCACCTAAATACATTGATTTTTATATGTAAAATAAGGTAGAAATAATTCTTTAAGATGACACTTTTTACAGTGTAGTACATAACATAAAATATTATGCATATTTTCAAAAGACATCACAATAAATATTAAAATGAAACACTGACTAACAAAGTTTTCTTAGTTTTATATGAATGAAATTCTACTTTCCTATTAGAGCTCATTTAACTTTGGTTTATGGTGAAATTAAGTTTTAATCATACTGACCAACATTAAGTAACATTTGACTTATGTCTAAATAAAACATATTATGTATTTTTTATAAATGTTTTACTTTGTATGATTATTTTTGTCTTATGGTAAATTAATATTTTTGATTAATATTAAATCAAAATGTAAGGTAAGCAGTTGAAAAAAAAAACTAAATTGAACAGGATTTATTTGCTCTTATGAAAAGTTGTATTCTGGTGTGTTCAATGAACAAGGGAAATGAATCAATATTTTGATAGCTCTTTATTGTAATGGTGGTATTAGCTGTATTCATAATTATGTATTTACGTTACAATAAAGTGAACAACTGCTGCTCCTCCCTCAGTGGTTAGTGCGGTGGAGCTGAAAGAGAACAAACCAAACCACAACTATGAGCTCACATCTATCCATGGGCGGATCTAGAAAAGTATTTCGTAGGGTGGCAACGGGGTGGCATGAGGATTGTGAGGGGTGGCAACACCAAAGCAAACAAACATTCAATCACCTATACTTAATCTATAGTATATCAATGACATCTATACTACAAATAAAGCCACAAGTAGCAATCATCAGGGTCCAAGCACCAATGGACTGTGTGCATGATTAGCAATCTAACTGTAATGAATCTCATAACGCATTTTACAAAAAAGTCCAAATTGAATCTTCACTGAGAGTTAGGGTTTGATTAAATAGGTTACATCAACACACAGTTGACAAAAAAAGGAACTGACTTTCAAAAGAAATCACTCCCTCCTACTGTTTAAACGAGAAGTCAGAAAAAGCCCTCTAAACATGTTTACTCTCATAAGATATGTGATCATAATATATGTGGTGTAAGTGTGGACTTATTTTTAACATTTATATTTAGACAAATTGAATCCAGCAGTGTCCGTCACAATATCGAAGTAAGTGCGCATCATTGATCATTGTTCTCGCTAAAAATATTTTCTCATAACATGAGATGTGCAGTTTACTTTAAAAGATAAATTATTGTACACCTATAGGTGTACAATAATTTATCTTTTAAATTATTGTACACCTATAGGTGTACAATAATTTATCTTTTAAAAAACGAGAAGTCAGAAAAAGCCCTCTAAACATGTTTACTCTCATAAGATATGTGATCATAATATATGTGGTGTAAGTGTGGACTTATTTTTAACATTTATATTTAGACAAATTGAATCCAGCAGTGTCCGTCACAATATCGAAGTAAGTGCGCATCATTGATCATTGTTCTCGCTAAAAATATTTTCTCTCTCATAACAATGTGCAGTTTACTTTAAAAGATAAATTATTGTACACCTATAGGTGTACAATAATTTAAAAGATAAATTATTGTACACCTATAGCACTCCTCGCTGTCATTAAAACATAACATACCACAGGAAAAGTAATCAAGCGCATCCACTACAAATAGGCTATGTCTAAATACATATAATTTTGGTTTAACTTCTGCGTAATGACCTTATGTAATTTCAGTGCTTATCTCCATTAACGAGAGTGGAATATTTAATGCAAATGTATATTATGAAATGAAAACAGTTTAAAATCGTTGTTTACTTCATTACTTTTCTCTCTCCAGGAAAAAAAAAATCCTTACGCATGGGTCAGAGTTTGCGTGCAGACTCCCGTCAAGTTTGGTTTTTTTATAAATCCCACCTTTTGTGTAGGAAATGGCGTACGCCTCATTCAGGGCAGGTTTTGTGCGTACGCAACAGCTATAAATGAGGCCCCAGATGTTTAAGTAAAATTATTTCCAAACATTTCATAATTACTGAAGGAAGAGCTACAGGTCTATAATCCTTGCATTCTTTAGAACATGAAATTTTAAGCAATGGTTTTATATATTAGGTTTTCCATAGCCTAGGGACAGCGTGTGTATCAATAGATTCCTGAACAATTGGTTGCCACACTGGCGCCAACTCATACTGTAAGCAAAATTCTTTATCAGACATGATCCCTCAGGTCCTGCCAGGTTTCCTTCTATTTGCAGACTGAAACATCTTCCTAACATCATCAACATCAATAACAATCCTTTCTTAGGAAGGTTCATTATAGTTGACACAATTATCAGTCATTTTAAATCTAGTAAAATAGGTATTTAATTCATTAACAAAACAAATTTCATTATCTGTCATGATTGATTTATTTAAAGATGTTAGTCCTGTCATTGTTTTTAAAATATCCCACACCTTCTTATTGTTATTGGCTTTAAACTCATCTTCTAAACGCTGTCTATAAGAAGCTTTAGCTTTCTTTAGTTTGATTTTTATTGTTTTTTTCTGTCTGTTTAAGTAATGTAAAGTTCTTATTTTTAAAGGCTACTTTCCTCTGATTCATAACTTCCTTAATATCTTTGGTTACATATGATTTATTATTTGGATAAACTATGATCTCTTTAGTAAGAATAACCAACTGTACGCAAAAGTTAATAATATAATCATTTATCACTTCAGTCCTTTCATCTAGCGAACCTTCAGGAAAAATCTCCCAATCTGTCTGTTCAAAGCAAGCTCTCAATTCTTCTTTCATTCGACCACAGCCTAATCACTTTCTTTACCTCTTTTAAGTTTAGTCTTATACACTGGAATCATATGGACCGCATTATGATCAGAGTTCAGTATCGGTGGTCTACACCTAGACACATAAGCATCCTTCACAATCACAAAGCATTTGTCACAAATTATTATTTTTTTTCTTGTTTCTGTCTCTACATATTGTTCAAATCCCGGTAACACAGATTCCAGGTTACAATGATTTAAGTCTCCAAGTACTATCACTGGTGCATCTGTGTAACTGAGCTGCAGTTCATGTGCCGTATACCACAAACAATAAAATGCATCCAAATTCTCTTGGCTTATAGAAGGGCCTTAAAGTCATGCCGAGGATTTCCACACTTGGATCACAGATCTTACATTTCATAGAGTACGTTCGGCACCAGTTATCATTTATGTACACACACATCCTTCCCCTTTGCTCTTTCCTGAGTCTTTATCCCTGACCGCTCACACAAAGGTGAATCCAGGTACCTCAAAAAGAGAGTCGGGCATTGTAGATTGTAACCAACTTTCTGTAAAGCATAACAAAGATGCCTCGTAGAATTCATTACAGTACCTTGTATAAGATCTTATTATGCTCACCTTGTTGATCAATGAGTGCAGGTTACTGAAGATAAGGGATGGCAAAGGCGGTCAAGTACATCTACGTCGGAAGCAATTCTGAATACCACCTCTCCTTCCTCGTTTCTTGCATTTTTATCTAATCATTTCATGTGGTATATTTTTCACTGTCAAGCTTTCGAAATGACTTGCTATCATCTCTTGAGACATTTTTAAGTTTATCTCCAGAAGTCTTTCGGCTGTATTGCCGTACGAGCGGTAGCTTTATCCTCCAGCTCCCACATGCGATATCATTTTCCTTGATAAAACATTAACAAGAGTTTGTTAAATGTTCAATATGACGTTTATGCGCCAAAAGCTGAACGAAACAGCGCTACTCATTTGATCCGCGCCACACAGACACAGTTTATCCGCTCGGCTCAAAGTTCAAATGGCAGCGCAGTGCGAGTTTACTAGAGCGGATGCGTTTACTTGCTGATGAGTCTCGGTCAAGCAACACTAAACAGCGCTGTGAGATCCAGTGTGGAGCACTTGAATTCAGCGAAGAACACAAATGACTCGGTGATTTAAACTAGTTTAAAGCTAGATGAAACAGCGCTGACAAACAGGAGAAACACTGTGCGCAAAGAGTCAACAAATCACCACCATGGATTTACTGTAGTAACACTAACTGCACCATGGTATTGTGGAAGAAATGTGGGATAATCATAAGAAATTGTATGATGTTATTAATGTAGACATGAATTAAATGCATTAAAGGAGTCAGGGAATATAATTGCAGTATATGTGTGTGTGTGTGTGTGTGTGTGTGTGATTAAGCTATAGCATCTGTGCATTTATAGCCTACTAAATGTATTTAGACTACTGTTTTTGATACAAATACTAGAAACCATACAGATACATTTTTACCATAGTATTGAGGTGCTGTATGTGTGGTTTTCACTGTGGTTATCGTGATCTAAATGTATGCTACTGTGAAAGACCAGTGGTTAAGTTCAATAAAACTCAAACAGTCAGAATCATTACATTTTACCATATAAAAAGGTAATAAAAATGTGAAATAATTATCAATATCAACTGATAGGATTTTTTTTTTTTTTGCCCATATCACCCAGCCCTATTTGAGGTTATAAAGAATAGAGTCTACCCAGAATTTGACTTTTGGGAGTTGAATAATTTTGTACCTGAATGTTTAGAGCCTTTATAGATGTGTTGTAATAAACTTTAAACTTACTTTAATAATGCCTTGGTTGAACTGTTTTCATTAAATTTTGTTTACAGCAGCAGAAGGACCTGCAGTGAAATTATTTTGATTGCAACATGTAGCCTAATAACTAACTGCGTAGTGTACTCTGTATTTGTTCTATTAAAGTGCCTAAGCTTTAATGGAGACACTGTTCTCTGCAAGAGTCAGAATCATACAGTAGTGAAGGTTATTCAACATAATCAGACTGTGGTGGATTCTTATCCTAACTGGTTTGTTGAATGGTGCTTTAATCATTGTTGTCATAGGTGAGTTCCTTTCCTTTCATTTTATTCTATTACAATTACAGTTTTTTTTTTCAACTGCTTACATTTTTAACATTTTCAAAACTTTGCCTCTTTTTTTTTCAAAACTTTACACACAAATCCAAAAATTGCACACACAAAAATCTAAATGCCTTACATCACTTGCAAAATGAAGCACTGCATTCAAAATATCACAAACACATCTCAAAAGCAAACATTTGTCTTAAGTTGCAAACACCTTTGCCATAATATTATATTTTTAGATATATCATATACACATAGTTATTCAAAACGTAAATCTCTACTTTCCTGATCTCCTATGTACAGTATATTTCTGTACAAGATTGAAAGTAATTGGCAGAGAGATGTTGAGAAATTCACGGTAAACACGAAAGCAAGATTGAAACCAAACTTTTTTTTTTTTTTTTTACTGTAAGAATTTGGGGTTGTGAATACAGTATTACACAGTATGAAAGAAAAGAAATACATCAACCAAGAGTAGTTGTGCAGATGTGTATTTATATGCCTATTCTAAAGCCATGGTTGATTGGTGTTAAGTAAAGCAATGAGTGTTTGCACATGTGAGGAGTTAGTTTGAGGCACTGATAAATCAGTGTGGCATTTTGATTGGTTGTCTTTGAAAAAGAAAAAAATCAAGATACTTCCTGATATTTTTGTGTGTTACATAGAGAATTATGTGCTGTGTTTTGCAAAAAAAATGTAAAATATCAAAGGCTGAGAATTAGTGTATGGTTTTGCAGATTTGGCATGTGGTTCTGGTGTTTGTCAGCTTTCAGAAATTGTGTGACAAGTAAAGATTTTGTGTGTAAGCAGTAAAAAAAAAAAAAAACTGTAAACATACAATACTGTGGCTCCGTCTGTAAAAAAAATTTTTTAACGTGGCGATCATCCTCAGTATAGTTGTTATCCTGGAGAAAGCTCAAAACTTCAAGATGTAGAGTTACCGCTGTCTAAATTTATGGAGAAGTACGTCAGGAGCTGAGCCAAGTACAGGTACAGCTACATTTCCCCACATTTTGCATTTTACATGAAACAAAAGCTCTGAATAATGGTTTCTTTTAGTTTTTTTTTCACAATACAGAGGTGGATTTTTTCCAAAGTGTGTGAAGAGTTTTGACAAAGTCATGTTAACAGAACCTGTGCTTTTCCACTGATGAACTAAATATAAACACACACCAGAGGGATGAAGGTTGTGTTTTCTGACACATTTCAGTCTTTTATATCATGCTAATTTCTGCTAGCATCTTGTATAATATAAATGTATATATGATTAATAAAGAATGAAGATCATGTGTTTATGTTAAAAACCTTCATAAAAACACATCTTACTTGAAGAAATTTCTCATGAGTAAAGTCTTCCACTGGATTGGTCACTTGACAAACAGGAAATCACATCACTGGTTTAACCTTTAACAAAGTGTTTGTTGTCTCTCTTTGACTTTAGCTTTGCTAATGTGTATTTTGTATGATGGTGCTCAGGTGGAAACAGAGCTGTGGGTCATTCTGGCTGGTGCGGTTTTAATATTGTCTTGCGCACTGAGAGAAAGATGCTCAACCTTCATACCTATGCAAATGGTTATTCAGTAGGTTTTAAGTATTCATCAGAGAAAAAAAAAAACTAATGAATATAATTCTTCAAAAGATTTTCTTTTGCACATAAAAACCATATAAACTGTTGACAGGTTTCACACTAGGTTTATTGAATTGTGTGGCCTTATTTGCAGTATGAAGCTGGGATCAGTTTTGGTATGTGTTTATAGTCTCAGTAATCCAGGAGTTGAACAGGCAGACCTAGTGGACAATGAGAGGGATAATAATGAGTATTATAGTATTATTATATTATATCACAGAAGAAGAAGAAGATTTTTGAACATGCTGTTAGCATGTCCTAGACCTAGGCTATTTTCTAGGCGATAGATAGATAGACGGACGGACGGACGGACTGACTGACAGATAGATAGATATGTTTAAAAGGCCATTCATTTGTTAGAATAATATGAGTGCTGATCACGTCTTTTTTCTTCTGCTGAGATTGACAGATGTGCAGCATCCCACACGGCAGCTAATCAGAATTCACTGATCTACGCACAGGCGAGCATCTCGCCCACGGCGCTAAGAGTTGAGTTCGTCAGAGCACCGATGTGGTCACTAAACCTCTGCCGTTGCATGTAGTATATTTATTACATTCACGTGTGTTGTGCGTCAATGAAAAGTAAGTGTGTGATATCTGATCTTTGTAACTATTATAGGTGCATTACGTTTAATCTGTTTTATATATGCGTTTGCTGTTCTGATGTACATTAGCATATATAAGCTAGCAACATGAGACTATCATGTCTTTAAAATGATTTTGCGTTCTATATATATTAAAATCATGCTTAGTTGTTTATATTGATGTTATTAATTTAAATTTCATGTATGATTCGGTGCAATTTAATTGTCAAAGCTTTAATATCTAAGTATTCTTAAATCGTAAATAACCTAATGCGTATGTGTGTGGAACAAGCCCAGACAAAGCACCGCTGTTAAGCTATATTCTAGTCTATGTGATAGCAAAGCTGTGTGCTGTTTAATCTATGGCAATCTATGACATAACAAGTTTTGTTCCACCTAAATAATCCTTAAATTGCTGTATTTAATCCAATATTCTGTATATGTATGTATATCTGTTTTCTAACATTGTTTATACTTGTGTGCATTTTCTGTTTTTGTAGAAAACCACATACACATGTATACTCCGACAAGTAACTGAGTGTTGTAGTGACAAGGGTTACTCCCAGATATAAGACAACTGTCGACTATATCTATCAACTAATGGCGCTTTTCCACTGCATGGTACGGCACGGTACGGCTCGGTACGGTTCACTTTTTGGGGGTTTTCCACTGGGTACAGTACCTGGTACCTGGTACTTTTTTTAGTACCACTTCGGTTGGGGTTCCAAGTGAACCGTACCGTTACCAAAACGTGACGTGAAGTCTCTTACCGGACACCCTGTGGTGGGTTTCAAATCTAACCGGCAATCTAAATCAAAGGTGCTATCAACAGCCAACTCATTCTTTCAAGATAGATAGATAGAGCTTTTAAAATGTACAGTTGTCATCCTACCTTGGTAAAGATACCAGGCTGATCTTTTGCAGCACAACGGCCACCCGCTGACACAATACCTTGTATCTCACCATCACACACCATAGGACCACCTGAGTCACCCTGAGCAGGATGAGAATGAGGATAAAAAAATATATATTTTTAACAGGAACCATGTTTGGAGACCAATAACTAATGTAATGTCTGTCTTTGGTTTAATGCATTGAAAGGTGTAGTACTGTGTCTATAATCCGTTACCTGGCAAACGCCCTTTCCTCCCTTCAGATATCCAGCACAGAACATGGAGGCAGTGATTAGGTCAGGGTAGGACTCATTACAGTCACGATCAGAGATGATGGAAAGATTCAGACACTGCAGCTTATCAGAATCAACCGCTATAAAGAAATTCATGAATTAAAAACCAAGATTTTGACAATTTTTTTATTTTTAGCAGACCGTACAAATTAGTCACCATTTAGTCATGAGAGTGTGTTGCATTTTCGGTAAAAAATGACATTTTAGTCTGTTCTTAAATTCAAAAGTGTCCTGTTGTCATAATTAAGAAAAAAGGCCCATTAAGTCTTCTTTATTTATTTCTCAGAAAACATATTTTAACAAAATTTTTGTTATTTTTTGTTTTTGTTATTGTGTTTGTCAAACTCCAAGCCATGTGGTGCAACCACCATCAAGCACAATAATAACCAGAAAACTATAAAGCATCTGTCTGAGCCATAAATAAGAAGATACTCTGGATGAACTCACTTTCATTCATGGTGATTCCCCAGCCGGAGACTCTGCACATGGTGTCTGGAGGAGCACAGCTTTTGGGCAGGTCCACAGGCTTCACAAACTTATTGAGAGTCACGGGTTTGCGCAACTTGATCAGCATGATGTCATTGTCAATGGTGGAATAGTTAAACTGCGGGTGACGGATGACACGCTCAGACGGGATGGACTGCTCGCTGCTCTCATCCACAGCAATGTTGTGTTTACCCAGACGGACCTCTATGCGGCTAGCAGAGAGATTATGATAAAAACAAATAAGTTCCTTAATTTACTCACAACCCTGAATGTTATTTTCCCTCATGTGAGGAACTTACCTGCACTACTAGTGCCACCAATAATGACTGTTTCATTGTACTTTTAAACAATCCCCCGTATTGCATTAGTCAGACAAAAAGATGCCACTACCCCAGAAAGTTGTGACCATAAATTTATGTGGGGTGGTTTCTGAGTCATATTGTAGGCTATATGCCTAACCTATGATTAACTGCTAGTAGCCGTAGTTTTACAATCAAATGACTAAACACATGCAGAGGTCTAATGTCCTGAAGGTGGATCTCTAATATTGATTGACAGGCTCTACATCCACAAGTGGTTAGCCTAGAATTCACACCTTAATGTTTATTGTGTTTGAATGTTGATTAATGATGCCTTCACGTGCTTTTGGAATTATCGTAAATACAAGTTTCCTAATTGGAAATTAGATGTGAACGCCTCTCAAGTCATATTTACTACTGGGAAACTGAGATAATTTTGATACCAGAGTTTCCGAGTTGGGCGGGCCATAAACTTTAAACATGGTGGAGGGGACAGCCATTGCTGCTGTCAATGCTATTCTTTATTAGTTTTTTTCCAAAACAACTACATCACTTTGTCTTGTCACTAAAGTAGTGTATTTATATGCTATATATGAACAATCATTTGAAACATGTTGTATATTTTATAAACAGTGAAATAAGTATGTGTTTGACTGAAATTCCACAATCTATCGTGGTGAATGTTTATATGATTGTCAAACATTGGGAAGCTACATTTTATTCTTTACCACAATAAAACACTTCAATGCGACTAGCACGTAATTATGAGTTCATAAGTGGGGAATAGGAAATTTACGATAGCACATGAAGGCAGCATTAGAACATTGGTTCTTAAATCCTGGTCTTCGCGACCCTCCTCTCTGCATATTTTGCATGTCTCTCTTATTTAGCACAAATCACCAGTTCGTTAGAAGAGAGCTCCATGCATGAACTGTGTTGCGATTGACATGGTCCCTACACCGTGTTCACTGCTCCCTACTCCCTGCACACGGGATATCGGCTGAAGTTTACTTAACATAACAGCATGGATTTGTGCTACACTACTGCCTGCAGTGTCTTCACACACAGATGAAACTTACTACAGTAGTGTGAAGGGTTATTAAACCGTAATCATGAGATTTGCATAGTAGTCACATCTCATGAACTTTAATGCCCTTTGAATTCAACATAAGGGTCTGTAAGGGAAACAGGTCAATTTAGCTCAAAGGGAATCATTTAAGATTTTAAAGGGAACTCCACCAATAATATGTAAGGGACAGAATCACTGTTTTACGGCTGATCACTGAGACGGCCAGCGATTCCGTGAACGAGCCGTATGACATCAATTCTGCAATGGATATTTATATCCAAAATATAGTGAAAACACTAGTAATTAGCACAGTAACAAGATCGGACGACATCCTGTGTCTTGGGCCTCTTGTGGAATTCTGGGCTCCTCAGGTTTCAGCCATGTTTGACCAAATCTTAGATTGTCTGATTCGGTCTGATATCCTACAGGTCCTTTTCGAACTTGAATCATGGCAGAATATCTTGTGATGTCCACTTCGCAGGGCACTTACGGTCAAATGGTACAAACCTCTGACATGATAAGAGAAACATACAAAATGTGCAGAGCGGGGGGTTGTGAAGACAGAAGCTCTGATTTAGGATGGTACAAGTTGTGGAAAAAATGCTGTGCCGTCAATTCTCAGGGAATTTCTGGCATCTTGTGTGTTAAAGACTTTTCTCAATTTAAACAGATTTGCTGACCTGACACAGACTGATATACAGTACACTTTGCAGACTTGGATTGGTAGCTATAGCATAGTCCGGAACTACATTTATATAAGGTAAAAACAAGTGGGGCATAATCTGCATTTCCATTTTTCACCACAGATTTTGAAATGTGGGGTGCTGTTGCGCTCTGCCCCTCTTAGTAGCCAACCTATCAGCCAAAGACATGCGCTAAATTTTAATACAATTATCTTTATTATTTAAAATATTCTAGAAACTAAAATAAATATTTTGCCCATTCAGACAAGCTGTGGCTGCCTCACACACAACACATGCGATTGTCACCATTATTAGTTTATTATTAGTTAACTCATCATTGCTGAGTCAGGCTGCTAAAATAGACAGATGTGCTGTAGATAGTGGTGCAGAAATTACACACCCCAGCTTTAACAGTTGGGCCTAATTAAACTGTTTTACTATTAGACATGGAGGTTACTTACGTGTCGTAGCAGTGGGCGGCTGACATGATCCAGTTCTGATTGATCAGGAATCCACCGCATTGGTGAAAACTTGTTTTCAGAAACGCCATCCAGGGCTGGGAATGAGGCTCGCATTCATATCCTCCAACAATCTTGACATGGTTTTCAGCAACTGCACACAGTACATAGACTGTCTGTTGTCATGATCTGACAGTGTTAATTATAGTACATATAGTTAGACATTTAATGAGTATGTATTGTTTAAACTTGGAAGCAGTGGTTCTCAAATTAGTTTTTCTTATTAGAAACCAGATTTTACATAAGTTGCAATAGACCTTATACTGTTCATCATACAAAACAAAACAAAAAATGTGCTTAAAGTCAAATGTAATTTATACTTTTATGCAATTTTTTTCTCCAGACAGGAAATTATATCATAGAGAGGACCTCTGCAGCTTAGTAAGTAAATATGGTAACACTTTATTTTATGGTGTACTTTTTAAACGTTACATGTACTTACTATTATAGTAACAATAAATTATGCATAATTACATGCATGTAACCCTAATCCTACACATATAGTAAGTACATGTAGTTAATTAATATTACTCCGTATTTAAATGTATGATTGCACTGTGACAAGGACACCTTAAAATAAAGTGTAACCCTAAATATTTGTTTATTAATAATGCATGCTATAAACTACTTATATTTTAATATTACTAATATTAGTAAATATTTGTAATACTATTTGTATTAATATATGTGTAACTATTTGTACTATTAGTACGTTTACTAATATTAGTAACTATTTTACTAATAACTATTTACTTATATATAACCTCTTTGAAAATATATAATTTTCTTTGAATACTCACATATATTCAAGATTTAAGGAAAATATGTTACTGATTTCTCAATTTTTGCTTAATGGCTACACATAACTTTTTTAATTTAAATGAAACTTTTATCGTATTTCTGTATTTGTTTGCTTATTTACTATTTTTGAAAATAGAATGCATTTCTATTTCCATGTCTTTTAAACTTTATTTGTAAAAGTATTTTCCTGGGCACACTTGTCTGTGAAGACCCAATGACCCACAAGTGTCTGTGCTAAATCATAGCTACCCTGATGCACAAGACCCTATTCAAACAAACCAGCAAACCATTTTTAGTCACAACGCACAAATTGAAAATCACTGCTATTACATTCCAGGTGAGAAATGAAGTGCAAATCCTCAGTTTGTGTTGATTATTGTACTTACATGCTATGCTGAAAAATGCAAGGAAAACCAAAGACTTCATGATGGCTTGATGATCCTGTTTAATGATCTAACACTTCACTCCCCTCATTTATACAGATCAGCGATTTGCATCACAATCCTGTGACCCAGTGATTAATCAATATCATTAAATACTCCAGAAAACATCTCATCTCAGATATATAGAAATGCACAGCTACTTAAAATGAATCAATTCTGTTATTGTCATGCTGATAGTGAGTTGTCCTCTGACTCAACAGCATTACAGTATGTTTTTCTCGCCCTAGAGTTCATACTAACGTGTATTTAATGATATCAAGCACTTTTAAGATAAATAAAATCAGCAGAATTTCTCAATGTGCAAAGTTAAAAATAGTTATTTACCATATAGCTAAACCGATTTATGTTTTTTTTTTTTTCTGCAAAAGTGAAGGTTTAAAATCTAAAATCGAATCTAAAGTGTTTAAAATCTGATAAAGACTTAGTTAAAGATAAATGTATGACATTGTTTGTCAGCTGATGTTTTGTGTGGAGTGCATTTAATCATTTTGGAGATAAATAAGGTGAGAAATGTGAAATATCATATGATCGTAGAGCAGTCATCAGTCTTAATTGGACACACTTTTTGTGAATATATATTTATGGACAATTAAACAGAAAGTTTAAAAAGATATTCCCAATATTACAAATATTTCTATGTACACTAGACATTTTAGAGTAATTTTGGTGTGACATGTTCAATGTGAATGAGAAATTGTGAATTTAAATAAAAATAAAAGTTTGTATTTGTTCGTATGTGGGCTAAACCTTCAGAAACTGAACAGTGTTTCTAAACACTGACATAATATATAATATGATAATCCAATGTAAAATGTTCATTAATTCTATGTTTATATCTCCTCTTAAACAATGATAATTGCAGAAGGGGTAGTTAAGTTACGTACACTGAAAAAAAAAACGATTAATTTAATTTACTTTTTTTTTTTAAGGTAAGTGGTTGCAATCGATTTATTTAAATAAACAAATTTAGTTGACTGACTTTCAACTTTTTCTTTTTTATTATTTAAATGTAGCTAAAATAAATTGTTTGCAACCACTTACCTTAAAAGAATTAAGTATAATTTTTTTTCAGTGTACTGCTTCTGAGCCTTGACTGGTGTGTGTTATGACTGCTTTACCTATTCATTTGCATATATTCATGAATCGGTTGATTCTCAATGACTCACTCATTAACAGCACTTGCTGCCACCTACTGGCGGTTTTAATTTCACATTTCGACTTTTTTTTTCATGTTTTAAATTATTTCAAATATCAGTATTCAACGTTTTATCTTAAAGGTGTCATATGATGCTATTTTAAAGGGGTGGATCATTGCGATTTAACTTTTTTAACGTTAGTTAGTGTGTAATGTTGCTGTTTGAGCATAAACAATATCTGCAAAGTTACGAAACTGAAAGTTCAATTCAAACGGAGATAGCATCTTTTAAAATTCTGGCAGTTTAATGCCTACAGAAACGACTGGTAGGGACTACAACGAGTTACTTCCCGGGTTCGTGACATCACAAACCCGGATAAACCCCGCCCTCGGGAAAGGCAGCAAAGGGGGCGAGACCATGCTGTGCTACTTTAGAGAAGAGGAAGAGAAAACTAGAGGTGCATGTAAAAATTTGTTCATATATGAATCGCGATTCTGTCTTCTAACGATTCTAATGGATTCACAAGTTTCAAAATCAATGTTCAAAAGCAGCGGTTCTTAATACTGTTCCTCACGTCCCCCTGCTCTGCACAC